>NC_079189.1:63299409-63379409 GCF_029499605.1 Hyla sarda
GGGGTGGAGTACCCCTTTAGTTATGGTAAAACATGGTCATGGGCAACAAGGGAGCCTGTTGTAATTTCTTGCTGCCTATGGTGTTGCATATACTTGTATATACATCACTTTTTTGTCTATCTCTTATGTTTTTTTGTGCTTTCTTCACAGCTCCTCCACATTTCCTCCAAGTATGTTCACACACAAATACTTTTTAGACACCAAATGAAAAAATTTTGCACTTGCAGTTTCCCAAAATAGATCTCCACCAGAATGAAGAAAAATATATAATGGTCAAACCAGAAGACATTTGCACAACTTAATGGTTTGTGATGCACTGACGTACAAGCATAGACAGGAATGGTGCTATTTCTGGGGGAAAAACAATATGAAGGACATTAATCATTGTATTTACATAATTTTTTCATGTATAAATGTGTCGCAAATTGTGTAAAAATATTAGCTTTTTTTTTTTTTTTTTACTTCAGGCCTTTTGCCAAATGTGTGTTACTTTTGCAGTGGTTACTGATTTTTCATATGCAACTTTTTTTGTAAAAAAAAAAGGCAAACAAATTACAGCAACAGCGAAGAATGGGGGAAGAACACATGAGGTACGCACAGATAAATGGACATACAGTGGTACATTTTCCCCTTATATCTTATACTCACTTAATGGTGTTTCTGCATTAACACTTTCAGTGCTTACAAATGGCCATTTCTATTATCACATCTAAGCATCAGAAGATAAGTAGTGTTGAGCGGCATAGGCCATATTCGAATTCGCGAATATTCGCGAATATATGGACGAATATTCGTCATATATTCGCGAATATTCGCATATTCGTTATATTCTCGTTTATTTTCGCATATGCGACAATTTACATATGTGAATAATAACATATACAAAATTAGCATACGCGAAGATTCGCATATGCGAAAATTTGCATATGCTCATTTTCGTATATGCGAATTTTCGCACGCCAGTCTCACACAGTAGTATTAGAGCCTTCTTTACACCACACAAGCTGGAAGCAGAGAGGGGTGATCACTGTGATGTGTACTGTGAGAAAAAAAAAAAAAAAACGAATATTCGTAATTACGAATATATAGCGATATATTCGCGAAATTCGCGAATTCGCGAATATGCGATATTCGCGAATAATATTCGAATTGCGAATATTCGTGAGCAACACTAAAGATAAGTAAAAATTGGAAATTTCAGTCCAACTTCCCATATACAATCACATTATTTCCTCCCTCAGTTATAAACATTCCTCTATGTTCCATGTCATTTTACTGGGTTGTTATTTACGTTATTGTACATTAGTCTTTTGAAACCTTCTATTGTATCATATAAGTTTTTGGACTTAAAGGAGAAGTATCATGGAAGAAAACTTATCCCCTATCCTTCGGATAGGGGATAAGTTTTAGATCGCAGGGGATCCCAGCACTGGGGCCCCCCGCGATCTCCTGTTTGGAGCCCCGGCTTTCCTTCATAGCGGCGCATCACGACCCCTGCCCGAAGCCGCCGCCACCCCCCCTCCATATAGCTCTATGGGAGAGCTCTTCGGCAATCTTTGGTTCTCAGATAGATCTACATTTAGGGGGTGCAGCGGCCCCCGATTCAGGCAGGGGTCATGGCGCGCCGCTGTGAATAGCCAAGGCCCCTAACAGGAGATCGCGGGGGCCCCCAGCAATCTAAAACGTATCCCCTATCCTTTGGTTAGGGGATGCATTTTTTTCCCATGATACTTCTTCTTTAGAGGGGTTTCCCGGGACTTTTACATGCATGGTCTACCCTCAGCATAGGCCATCAATGTCTGATTGGTGGGGTGCTGACATCTAGAACTCTTGGCGATCAGCTTTTTGCCCGAGTATGGCTCTGACATATACACAATGAATGAGGCTGGAAGCAAATTGCTTTGTTCACTGTGTAGTAACCTGGCCTGGTTATTGCAGCACAGCTCATTTTCACTTCAATGGGAGCTGTAGTAACCCATTGAAACTGCTACACTATGAAAGGAGCCATCTGCTTCCGAACCCCAATCATTGAGTATATGCCAGAGTCGCAGGTCTGCAGATTGGATAGGGTTTCCGGTTAGGGATCGACCGATATAGAATTTTTAGGGCTGATACCAATAATATGTGAACTTTGAGTCCGATAGTAGATAACTTATACCGATATTCCGGTATAAGTTATCGGCTATTCCCACCTCCACCCCCCGGCCCCTCAGAAGCCGCTGCAGATCAATGACTTAAAGCGGCAAGGTAGTTGCCGATACCGATAATGTCAAAAATCGTGAATATCGGCCGATAATATCGGCCAAACAGATAATTGGGCGATCCCTAGTTCCGGTGCATTCCCAGACCTCATGATAGTAACATTTTAGCCTGTACCTAGGTTCATATTCTTCTCATGTTGGTGCTTGCTCCCAGTAATACATGCTGGATGTCAGGTCCGTATGTTTATCAGTTGAGTGTTCCGACTGCCCTGCTTTCTGTCTACACAGGTAAATAGGCCATGTGATTCTCCCCCTGCAGTTTGCCTTTTGGGTTCTTTCCTCCATAGCTGAAGCCTGTGTGAGGGGCCCCTATGTATGCTGTCTCAACTGTCCACACTCTGACCTACTATGTAATACTCCCTTCTCTTCCCTGCTGCTATTTCTAATGATATAAGAAAAGAAGGGGTGTGCAGAGAAAAACCAAGAAGCACACAAAAACAAATTAAAAACTATATAAAAAGTGCCTTAATTTTACATTCAGGAAACAAAAGAATAATTATAAAAAAAATAATTGAAAAGGTTTCTATACACTTATAAGTACATACTATATTCTTACATATATTATGTTATTTGTGGAGTACTTAAAAATTTAAGATGAGAGTATGCTGAATCAGCTTTAAATGTATTGAAGGTAATAGATAGCTAGATCACTGCTTGATAATGACTGGGGGAGCCTGGTCGAAATGTCGCTTCTTGCTGTGAAATCACCCATTTTTTTATGGAACAAATCACTTTTTTTTTCACTTTAAATTGTGTGCAGCAGTGAGATCCTTTTTTGTTAGATAGATAAATAGATCTTTTGCATAAAATATCTTGATTATGTAGGTTCTTGGTTTTCTTCAGACCGGCTTATAGTGCTGTAAGGTATCTTTAGTTCAAAACCAGCAGGGGTTTTGGAAAATAGACTATTAAATATGGGTAAAATACACTTGTCTGAATTAGGCCTTAGTTCATATTCCTATTAATTTTTATAGGCGCGTGTGTGCGTGTGTATATATATATATATATATATATATATATATATATATATGTCTGCCATATATTAGGACTTGTATATGTATCCCCTTGTTTCCCTAAAATGTGAAAATCATGCAAAGTCCCACTTTTCAAGTTAAAGTATTTAGGCTAAAAGGCCGAACTCAAACATATGTCCTGAATAATGCATGAGCCTATATGTCTCATTCAGATACTTCTTTTAAGATTACCACCAAAATATTTTGTATGAAATTATGTATTTACTGTCTAATATATATATATATATATATAGTGAATAAATTATATTATTACAGTACTTGTATTTTTTTTTTATTTATTTTTTTTAAACATTGTAACAATGCTTTTGGGTCCCCAAACTGCAGAACTAGTCTTCATGAGTCCTAGAAATGGTTCACTGTACTCAGATACCTTCAGGACTTAAAGTAAGGCAGGAGAGAATGATTATCCAGGAAAAACATACAAGAACATTATCAATATCAGAAGGTAACAAGAGATGACAACTTAACATTAAATGAGACAGGAACTGGAAATGGTTTGGACGATGATACAATTGAATGATAGACATGACAGATATAAATAATGGAAGATGACAAAACATGGACAAATCACAGAAAAAAAACAGAATCATTAGAAGGAGTATCTCCAGCACCACTGGGCAGTGGCAAAGGTTTCCTTGGTATGAATCTTTAGGGTGCGTTCACACTGAGAGGAATCCTCGTGGAAAAATTCTGCCGTAAGATTTGCATTTTTTTCACTCAAAAAATGTGCGGGATTAACACAGAATTATGCACTGATTTTCCGTACCGAATATAGGAGGAAACAGTTTTTTTTTACTGGACTACAACCACCAATTGGAGTTTCCCTTTTTATTTTATTTTTTTCATCATGTGGAATTTCCACGCATATTTCATGTGAAACATTTTTACCATTGACTTCAATGGACTTCTGCTCGCGTATTCTGCAAGAAGAATGAACATGCTCATTCTTCTCTAGCGGAACGGAATTCTGTGGCAGTGTGAACAGTGCAGAGTAAAATACATTGAAGTCAATGGCAAAGCAGATGTTAATTATTTCTAAGCAGATAATTCAAGAGGAATTACTCGAGTAAATTCCTCTGGAATTACTCCGTGTGAACAGACCCTTACAGTTCAGTGCAGAGCAGGGTACCTGGGCAGGGAGGACTAGAGTGCAAAGCAGAAATTTGTACCTTGGAATTTTCGATGTGGAATTAGCAGCATATTTCTTTAAGTAGAAAAATAAACCATGTGCACATACTCTGATAGTGCCTGAAAATGTGACAAGGTCTGTTTTGGCCTTAACCCCTTCCCGCAGAATGACTTATATGAACCTCATGTTATGCTGGTAACTCATGTGTCATGACGTTTATGTAAGTCAGACAGTCATTCAGTTAACCCAGCGATGCGCGGCATCGCATGGGTTAACTGGCAGAAGTCACGCTGTTGACGGCGGGGGACAACTTCTGCAACCCATCCCAGGAGCGATCACTGTGATTGGTCCCTGTAGACCAATCAGTGTCTCAACTGACTTGGGGGGGTTAAAGTTCATTTCCCCCGCTCTGCCCACCTCTAGAAGTTGGGCAGAGCGGGGGAAGAGGATCCAAAGAGCTGCAGGGACCGCGGCACATACCTTGGACCGGCGCGGCAGTGCGGACCAGTGGCAGGCACAAGTGGAGGCAGCAGCGTCGGCATCAGATGCAGCAGTGAAGATCGCTGTAAAGTGATCTTCACTGCTGCTTCTAGGAATTTCAAGACTACAACTCCCAGCATGCCCAGACAGCCTTTGGCTGTCCGGCCATGCTGAGAGTTGTAGTTTTGCAACACCTGGAGGGCCACAGTTTGGAGACCACTGTGCAGTGGTCTCCCATCTGTGTTCTTCCAGATGTTGCAAAACTACAACTCTCAACATGCCCAGACAGTCCAGGCATGCTGGGAATTGTAGTTCTGTAACATCTGGCTCTTCAGATGTTGCCGAACTATAACTCCCAGCATGCTCTTTGGCAGTCTAGGCATGCTGGGAGTTTTAGTTTTGCAGCAACTGGAGGCACACTGGTTGGGAAACATTGTCTGTTTCCCAACTCAGTGTTTCCTAAACCGTGTGCCTCCAGCTGTTGAAAAACTATAACTCCTAGCATGTGCCTCCAGCTGCATAACTACAACCCCCAGCATGGACAGACAGCCAAAGGGCATGCTGGGAGGTGTAGTTTTGCAACAGCTGGAGATTTGCTCCCCCACCATGTGAATGTACAGGGTACAGTACAGGGTACAGGGGTTTACAGTGAGTTTCTCGCTGCAAGTTTTAAATGCAGCAAATTTTCCTCTGCAGCTCAAACACCCAGCGGGAAACTCACTGTAAACCCCCGCCCATGTGGATGTACCCTAGAAACACTATACTACACCACACCTACGCAAAATAAAAAGTAAAAGTAAAACACTACATATGCACAAACCCCTCCCCAATAAAAATGAAAAACATCAGGTACGGCACTGTTTGCAAAAACTGAGCCTCCCGCTGTTGCAAAACAACAACTCTCAGTATTGCCGGACAGGCATTGACCGTCCAGGCATGCTGGGAGTTTTGCAACAGCTGGAGGCACCCTGTTTGGGAATCACTGGTGTAGAATACCCCTATGACCACCCTTATGCAAATCCCTAATTTAGGCCTCAAATACGCATGGCGCTCTCTCATTTCAGAGCCCTGTGGTATTTCAAGGCAACAGTTTAGGGCCACATATGGGGTATTTTTCTACTCGGGAGCAATTGCGTTACAAAGTTTGGGGGGCTTTTTCTCATTTTACCCCCTTATGAAAAGGTAAAGTTGGGGCCTACTCCAGCATGTTATTGTAAAAAAAAAATTAAAAAAATGATACTAAGTTGCTGGTGTTATCCCAAATCATTTCACAAGGGTTAACGGGGAAAAATGCCCCCCCCCCCCCCCCCCCCAAAAAAAAAAAAAAAATTTGTAACACCATTTCTTCTGAGAATATAAATACCCCGTGGGTGGACGTAAAGTGCTCTGCAGGCGCACTACAGGGCTTAGAAGAGAAGGAGAACCATTGGGCTTTTGGAGAGAGAATTTGGCTGGAATTGAAGGCCATGTGTGTTTATAAAGCCCCCATGGTGCCAGAAGAGTGACCCTCCCCCCCCACATGTGACCCCATTTTGGAAACTACACCCCTCACGGAATGTAATAAGGGGTGCAGTGAGCATTTAAACCCCACTGGTGTCTGACAGATTTTTGGAACAGTGGTCCGTGAAAATGAAAAAAAATATTTTTAATTGGCACAACCCACTATTCCAAAAGTCTGTTAGTGGGGTAGTTTCCAAAATGGGGTCACATGTGGGTGGGGGGGTCGACTGTTCTGGGAGCATGGGGGCTTTGTAAATGCACATGGACTCCAACTTCCATTCCAAACAAATTCTCTCTCCAAAAGCTCCTTTTCTTCTGAGCATTGTAGTTCGCCCACAGAGCACTTTACATCCACATATGGGGTATTTCCATACTCAGAAGAAATGGGGTTACAGATTTTGGGGGCATTTTCTCCTATAACCTCTTGTAAAAATAGTAAATTTTGGGGGGAAAAAAACAGCATTTTAGTGAAAAAAATTATAATTTACACATCCGACTTTAAAGAAAAGTGGTCAAACACCTGTGGGGTGTTAAGGCTCACTGTACGCCTTGTTACGTGCCTTGAGGGGTGTAGTTTCCGAAATAGTATACCATATTTTTTTTTTTTTTTTTTTGCTGTTTTGGCACCATAGGGGCTTCCTAAATGTGACATGCCCCCCCCCCCAAAAAAAAAAACAAAAACATTTCAGCAAAATTTGCTTTCAAAATGCCAAATGTGGCTGCTTCTCTTCTGAGCATTGTAGTGCACCAGCAGTGCACTTGACATCCACACATGGGGTATTTCCATACTCACAAGAAATGGGGTTACAAATTTTGGTGGGCATTACCTCTTGTAAAAATGTAAAATTTTTTGGGGAAAAACTGCTTTTTAGTGAAAAAAAAATTTCATTTACACATCCGAATTTAATCCCTTAAGGACCAAGGGCGTACAGGTACGCCCTTGGACCTGCTCTCCTGATATAACGCGGGGTTACACAGTAACCCCGCGTCATATCACGGCGGGCCCGGCGTCATAGTGAAGCCGGGACCCGCCTCTAATAGCGCGCAGTGCCGATCGCGGCACCGCGCGCTATTAACCCTTTAGCCGCGCGCTCAGAGCTGAGCCGCGCGGCTAAAAGTGAAACCGAAAGTGTCCGGCTAGCTCAGTCGGGCTGTTCGGGATAGCCGCTAATTGCGGCATCCCGAACAGCTCACAGGACAGCGGGAGGGCCCCTACCTGCCTCCTCGCTGTCCGATCGCCGAATGACTGCTCAGTGCCTGAGATCCAGGCATGAGCAATCATGCGGCAGAATTGTTGATCACTGGTTTCTTATGAGAAACCAGTGATCAGCATAGAAGATCAGTGTGTGCAGTGTTATAGGTCCCTATAGGACCTATAACACTGCAAAAAAAAAGTGAAAAAAAAAGTGAATAAAGATCATTTAACTCCTCCCCTATTAAAAGTTTGAATCACCCCCCTTTTCCAATAAAAAAAAAAACCACAGTGTAAATAAAAAGAAAAATGAACATATATGGTATCACCGCGTGCGGAAATGTCCGAATTATTAAAATATATCATTAATTAAACCACTCGGTCAATGGCGTGCGCGCAAAAAAATTTCAAAGTCCAAAATAGTGCATTTTTGGTCACTTTTTATATCATTTAAAAATGAATAAAAAGCGATCAATAAGTCCTATCAATGCAAAAATTGTACCGTTAAAAACTTCAGATCACGGCGCAAAACATGAGCCCTCATACCGCCCCATACACGGAAAAATAAAAAAGTTATAGGGGTCAGAAGATGACAATTTTAAACGTATTAATGTTCCTGCATGTAGTTATGATTTTTTCCAGAAGTCCGAAAAAATCAAATCTATATAAGTAGGGTATCATTTTAATCGTATGGACCTACAGAATAAAGATAAGGTGTCATTTTTACCGAAAAATGTACTACGTAGAAACGGAAGCCCCCAAAAGTTACAAAACTGCGTTTTTTTTCAATTTTGTCGCACAATGATTTTTCTTCCCGTTTCACCGTAGATTTTTGGGCAAAATGACTGACGTCATTACAAATTAGAATTGGTGGCGCAAAAAATAAGCCATCATATGGATTTTCAGGTGCAAAATTGAAAGAGTTATGATTTTTTAAAGGCAAGGAGCAAAAAACGAAAATGCAAAAACGGAAAAACCCCCGGTCCTTAAGGGGTTAATGAAGTCGTCAGACAACTGTGGGGTGTTAAGGCTCACTGTACCCCTTCTTATGTGCATTGAGGGGTGTAGATGCCAAAATAGTATGCCATGTGTTTTTTTTTTTTGCTGTTATGGAACCATAGGGACTTCCTAAATGCGACATGCCCCTCAAAAACCATTTCAGCAAAATTCCCTCAAATCAAATACCATTGTTGCTCCTTCGCTTCTGAGCCCTCTAGTGCACCCACCGAGCACTTTAGGTTCACATATTCAGTATTTCCTTACTCCAGAGAAATTGGGTTACACATTTTGGGGGTCATTTTCTCATTTTACTCCTTGTAAAAATAAAAAAAACTGGGTCTACAAGAACATGTTAGATTTTAAATTTTAACGGTTAAACATTCTGCATATCATTTTGAATACATTGAGGGGTGCAGTTTTTATAATGGGACAATTTATGGGGTATTTCTAATATGAAGTCCCTCGAAATTAACTTCAAAACTGTACTGGTCCCTGAAAAATTCCAATTTTGAAAATTTTGTGAAAATTTGAAAATTGCTGCTGAACTTTGAAGTCCTGTGATGTCTTCCAAAAGTAAAAACATGTCAACTTTATGATGCAAACATAAAGTAGACATATTGTGTATGTGAATCAATATATAATTTATTTGAAATGTCTATTTTCATCACAAGCAGAGAGCTTCAAAGTTAGAAAAATGCTACATTTTCAAATTATGCAAGTATCGACGATAATTTACCACTAACAGAGTAGAATATGTCACGAAAAAACTATCTCGGAATCAAATTCATAAGTAAAAGCATCCCAAGTTATTAATGTTTAAAGTGACAGTGGTCAGATGTGCAAAAAATGCTCTGGTCCTTAAGGCAAAAATGACCTCGGTCCTTAACCCCTTCAGGACATAGCGTTTTTCCGTTTTTGCACTTTCGTTTTTTCCTTCTTACCTTATTAAAATCATAACCCTTTCAATTTTGCACCTAAAAATCCATATGACGACTTATTTTTTGCACCATCAATTTACTTTGTAATGACATCAGTCATTTTACCCAAAAATCTACGGCGAAAAGGAAAATAAAATCATTGCGTGACAAAATGGAAGAGGAAACGCCATTTTGTAAATTTTGGGGGCTTGTTTTTATGCAGTACATTTTTCATTGAAAATTACACCTTATCTTTATTCTGTAGGTCCATACGATTAAAATAATACCCTATTTATATAGGTTTGATTTTTTATTACTTCAGAAAAAAAATAATAACTACAAAATTTACACGTTTAAAATTGTCCTCTTCTGATCCCTATAAGGGCAAATTTTTTGGGCTGTGATCTGAAGTTTTTATTGGTACCATTTTTTGTTTTGTTTATAAAAAGTGACCAAAAATACGCTATTTTGGACTTTGGAATTATTTTGCGCGTACGCCATTGGCCTTGCAGTTTAATTAACAATATATTTTTATAGTTCGGACATTTACGATACCACATATGTTTATATTTATTTACAGTTTTTTTATGGAAAAAGGGGGGTGGTTCAAACTTTTATTAGGGAAGGGGTTAAATGATCTTTATAAACTGTTTTTGTTCACTTTTTTTTGCAGTGTTATAGCTCCCATAGGGGGGCTATAACACTGCACACACTGATCTTTTACACAGATCATTGCAAAGCCATAGCTTTGCATTGATCAGTGTTATCGGCGGTTGATTGCTCAAGTTGATTTCAGGCTTGCAGTAATCAATCGCCGTTCGGACACGCAGGAGGCAGGTAAAGCACCCTCCTGCTGTGCCCTAGCTGATCGGGACATCGTGATTTTATTGCGATGTCCCAATCAGCCCAACTGAGCTGCCGGGAGACTTTTACTTTCACTTTTAGACGTGACAATCAACTTTGATCACTGCATCTAAAGATTTAATGCAGGACATCTACCGGAACGGTGATGTCCGGCATTAGCCACAGGTCCTGGCTTGGTCCCTTGCTGCAGAACGGTGGGTTTTTATGGTGCTGCGGCACGGGAGGGTTAAGGGGGTTAATGACCAAGCCCCATTTTTTTCAAATCTGACGTGTCTTTTTGTGGTAATAACTTTAGAATGCTTTTACTGATTCAATACATTCAGAGAAAGTTTTTTTTTTTTTTTTTTTATGACATATTGAACTAGACATCAGTGGTAAACTTTGCTTGATACATTCATTCTTTTTAGTGAGGAAAAAAAAAAAAAAAAAAGAACACATCTTTATTTTGTAGGTCCATATGATTACACCGATGGCCAACTTATATAGGTTTTGTGGTTTTTTTTTTTTTTTACACGACAGGTGGCAGGCATTTTGGAGCACTCATCGGAACCCCCACTCCCCACCCCACCAACACAGTGCCATCGTAGGGCTAAGAAGAGTTAACATGGCCACCAGAGGTGTCCTTACTAGTCATAGGCCTCAGGCACAACATACTAGCAGAGCATCAATTTCAATGTTCAATGCTATGAAATGGTATAGCTGTGTACAGTGGAAGCAATCAATTGTATTTAATAGTCCCTATGTAAACTGAATAAAAAATGTTTTTTAGAATATAAATTAGCAGCCCCCCCCCCCAATATAAAACGGGGAAAAAGGGATGTGATTAGGAAAAAAAAAAAAAAAAAACGAAAGAAAATTAAATATATTTTGTACCACTGCAAGCAGAGTTGTCTGAACTATTAAAATATAATGGGGGGGGGGGGGGGGATTTATCAAAACCTGTGTAGAGAAAAAGTTGACAAGTTACTCATGGCAACCAATCAGATCTCTTCTTTTATTTTTCAGAGGCCCTGGTCAACTTTTCCTCTACACAGGTTTTGATAAATCTCCCTCAATGTTTATGATCCCACAGAGAATTGCTTTGCTGATTTTTAGTCACATCATATATCAGAAAAAGGAGATTTTTTTTTTTTGTACGCACCGTAAAATCTCTCTCTCTCATAGCCTTCATTGGTGGACACAGAGACCATGGGAATATGCTGCTGACACTAGGCAAAAAAAGAAGTCGGCTCCTCCCAGCAGGATATACCCGCCTACAGGCACTGAGCTAATCAGTTGTGTCACAAGCAGTAGGAGAAGCCAAACCACAAAAGGAGAAATTGTCCGAAGGACACCAGAAAACAACAGGCAACAAACAACCTGACCAGTAACCATAAATGGGTGGGTGCTGTGTTCCCCAATGAAGGCTACAAGAAAGATTTTATGGAGAGTACAAAAAAATCTTCTTTTCTCGGTCACCTCATTGGGGGACGCAGAGACTAGAGATGAGCGAACTTACAGTAAATTCGATTCGTCACGAACTTCTCGGCTCGGCAGTTGATGACTTTTCCTGCATAAATTAGTTCAGCTTTCAGGTGCTCCGGTGGGCTGGAAAAGGTGGATACAGTCCTAGGAGACTCTTTCCTAGGAATGTATCCACCTTTTCCAGCCCACTGGAGCACCTCAAGGCTGAACTAATTTACGCAGGATAAGTCATCAACTGCCGAGCCGAGAAGTTCCTGACGAATCAAATTTACTGTAAGTTCGCTCATCTCTAACAGAGACCATGGGAAGTCCCAAAGCAGTCCCTGGGGTGGGAAAAACAATCGCCAGAGAAGGGAAGATCAGGCCAGAGATTGAGCCATAATCAGGCACCCAAGAAAGTGGTCGAGGCGCAGAGGAAAACGGAACCTGGCCACCAACCACCTGGCAGCCCCCACAAAACATGAGGGGCGAGGCAGGACCCACATGGAAGGAACGGAGCAGATACTGGGGTCCGACAGCCGACCAAATAGAAAACAAATGGTCGCCCCGGAGGCCTGCTGAGGTTGAGGAGGGGGAACAATAGCAAAACAGCTGAGCACGCTCAGCAAGAAGGCAAGGCTCAGAAGGCGGATACCATAGCCCCCAGAATGGGACGAAGGAAGCAAAATTCATGTACAGTCAAGATTAAGAGATTTAGAGATTAGAGATAGAGAATGAAATCATGAGACCCTCCGGCGCAGGGAGGTCAGAGGTCAAATGCTGCAAGGCAAGAGCAGGCGCCATACAAGGGCCACACGACCCCCCCAGAAGGAGGGGGAGCACGAAGGCTGAATCTCAATTAAAGACACCCACTAAGCTACACCCAAGTCGGTAGCAGAAGGGTTAAACGAGTTGGCTGAGGCAGTCACAGGAGGAAGTACCACCTGTCCATAGAAGGAAATATGAGACGAAGAGAGTAGTCAGAGCGGAAGTCTTGCGGAGCCCACTAAAGCACCTCCCCTGTTAAGGATCCCTTTTGTTTCAGAATGTTTGATGCAATGCAGCCTCAGCAAGGACTGAACTGGTGTACGAGACCAGTGCTCTATCCAATGAGCTATTTGTTCTTTTGGGTGGGGAATGTAAACCCCAGACGGGACAGAGTTAGAACTCTGGACATGACTGTACCCCAGCAAGGCAGAGACAGTGCAAACAACTCCACTGGAAAGGAGGAGGAAAAGGCTGTATTGGACAGAGCAGGGTCCCCACCAGTGACCCTGTGCTGAGAAGACTACAGCAGGAAATGGGGGGGAAGGTGGGTGCCATATCAGATAGCGCCTTAAGAATACGCAAGGTCACCACCGGATCCCTTGAACTAAAAACCGATCCGAACGCCAACCATGTGACATCACACATGCTGGTCCATTGCACTCGCAGGGGCACATAACGTTTGGACGTCTCCCATCAGAAGCAGGGTCCGGAATTCAGCCAAAAAGTGTGGTGGAAGGCATGCCCCCATGGACTTTGGGGAAACCGGGGTGCATGGAGGGGCACCCTCCTGACAACACCTGCATGCCGTGGTGCACCAGGACTTCAGCCGCGGATACGACAGATAGCATGTCCTTCAAGGGCATGGCAGAGGGCGGAAGGACAATGGTCAACTCCGACAGATAGTAGGGTACAGAAACTGCCACCATGGACGCGGCAGACGTCGTAACCTCTAAGGATGGTGTAGAGGGCCCTTAAACATCGGTCAACTCTCACTCACAGGGAGTACCGGAATAGCAGCTGCGGCATATGACCCAACCTCCATGGATGATGGAAGGGTCCATTGTACAGCAGTCAACTATCACTCATAGTGGAGTACCGAAATAGTGTCTGCGGCAGAAGATCCGACCTCTATGGATGGAGTAGAGGGTCCATGGTACATTGGTCAACTCACACACACAGTGGGGAGTACCAGAACAGCAGCTGCAGCAGACGACCCAACTGCCATGGATGGCGTGGAGGCTCCATGGGACAACCGTCAACTCAAGCTCACAATGGGAGTACTGGCACAGCAGCTGCGGCAGACCACCCAACCGCCATGGATGGTGTAGAGGGTCCATTGTACAAAGTGAACTCTCATGCCCAGGGGAGTACAGAAATAGCAGCTGCGGCAGACAGCACATCCTTCATGAGCAGTGGAAGGGGTAAGGTCGGCCGGTGTAGAAGGGAACAGGCTTAAAGTCTATCCCTGTGCAAACTTGCAGAGAACATCTATGCAGAAGCTGTCCTTGGTGAAGTCTTCCTTGGTGGATCAAAAACCCCAGCCTAGCGATGCAAGGCAACAGCGTTAACCATAGAGCCACTATGCAGCCCCTTGGGAGCAACGCAGGTTACTGTCCCAAAGACTGAACCTTCGGCAACTGCATACCCCAGCGAAGGTGACCATGAAGTGCAAGGGAAAACCCGAAAAAAAAATGTAACAGAAAAAAAGTCACTCTGGAACAGGGGCTAAACAACCATTGCGGACTCTAGGTCCTCGGCATATGTGAGCCTGATGGAACCATGCACATGGCTGGTGCTGCAATACACGGAACAAAGGTCAAAGTCTAATACAGGGGGAGCCCTGAACCCACAGAAACAGGACTATCCATCACCTGCCAAGGGCAACAGAAGCAAAAAAAAAAAAAAAACTAAAATCCATTCAATATAAGGTTCCCGAATAGGGGACATATCAGATATTAAACTGATAAGACGCATACCACACTTTATCTTAGCCATAATTATTAAAAATGCCCTAAAGGCATACTAGAAAGGCAGGGGACCTGAGGAAGAAAACTCCAAACTGATTAACAGACAGGAGTAAAAGGAAGGGCTATAGAAAAAAAATGAGATTTTTTTAACACTTACCGTAAAATCTCTTTCTCGAAGGATCCATTGGGGGACACAGACCATGAGGGTGTATGCTGCTGTCTCTAGGAGGTGTGACACTATGGTAATAAAAAAAGTCGGCTCCTCCCAGCAGGATATACCCGCCTTCAGGCTCTGAGCTAATCAGTTTAAGTTCCAGAGCAATAGGAGGAGACCAACAGGTCAAAGAAAAACCCAAAACTGTCCGAGAACCAGAAGAAAAAAACATAACTGAACACACCCTCGGACAGAGAACCAAAGGAAAATCCCAAAAAGGGCGGGAGTTGTGTCCCCCAATGGATCCTTCGAGAAAGAGATTTTACAGTAAGTGTTAAAAAAAATCTCCTTTTCTCTATCGGCTCCATTGGGGGCACAGACCCTGGGACGTACCAAAGCCGTCCCTTGGGTGGGCAGATAAGCAGTCAGAGAAGCGGCGGCTGCCGGAGCAACTGAGCAACTGAGAAGCGGCGGCTGCCAGAGCCTCCTCATGCTAAGCTGCTACTCACTGCCTGCGGCCTGAAAATGAGGAATACCACCACCAGCGCAGAGGAAGGGTGAGTCAGAGACACATTAACCCCTAAAGAGCCAGGTAGGAAAAGGCCCTGTATGAGTCTTTCCTCCAGAGCAAGGCCCCCCCACCCAAGGAATGGGAGCTCTGCCACAGGAGAAGAGGTCCGGGGGGATATACTCACCCACAGGGAGCATACTCACCAACAAAGTCTTTGACCAGCCAGGGCCACCTGCCTTAACCCCTTAAGGACCAGGCCATTTTACACCTTAGGACCAGAGCGTTTTTTGCACATCTGACCACTGTCACTTTAAACATTAATAACTCTGGAATGCTTTTAGTTATCATTCTGATTCTGAGATAGTTTTTTCGTGACATATTCTACTTTAACATAGCGGTAACATTTTGTGGTAACTTGCATCCTTTCTTGGTGAAAAATCCCCAAATTTGATGAAAAATTAGAAAATTTAGCATTTTTCTAACTTTGAAGCTTTCTGCTCATAAGGAAAATGGATATTCAAAATCATTTTTTTAAATTCACATTTCCAATATGTCTACTTTATGTTTGCATCATAAAATTGACGGGTTTTTACTTTTGGAAGAAACCAGAGGGCTTCAAAGTTCAGCAGCAATTTTCCAATTTTTCACAAAATTTTGAACCTCGCTTTTTTCCAGGGACCAGTTCAGGTTTGAAGTGGATTTGAAGGGTCTTCATATTAGAAATACCCCACAAATGACCCCATTATAAAAACTACACCCCCAAAGAATTCAAAATGACAGTTTTAACCCTTTAGGTGTTTCACAGGAATAGCAGCAAAGTGAAGGAGAAAATTCACAATCTTCATTTTTTTACACTCGCATGTTCTTGTAAACCCAATTTTTTTAATTTTTATAAGGGGTAAAAGGAGAAAATGTATACTTATATTTGTAGCCCAATTTCTCTCGAGTAAGGACATACCTCATATGTCTATGTAAATTGTTCGGCGGGCGCAGTAGAGGGCTCAGACGCGAAGGAGCGACAAGGGGATTTTGGAGAGTACGTTTTTCAGAAATGGTTTTTGGGGGGCATGTTGCTTTTAGGAAGCCCCTATGGTGCCAGAACAGCAAAAAAAAAAAAACACATGGCATACCATTTTGGAAACTAGACCCCTTGGGGAACGTAACAAGGAAGTGAGCCTTAATACCCCACAGGTGTTTCATGACTTTTGCATATGTAAAAAGAAAACAATTTCACTAAAATGTGTGTTTCCCCCCCAAATTTCACATTTTTGCAAGGGTTAATAGCAGAAAATACCCCCCAAAATGTGTAACCCCATCTCTTCTGAGTATGGAGGTACCCCATAAGTTGACCTGAAGTGCACTACGGGCGAACTACAATGCTCAGAAGAGGAGGAGCACCATTGAGTTTTTGGATAGAGAATTTGTTCGGAATGGTAGTCAGGGGCCATGTGAATTTACAAAGCCCCCGTGGTGCCAGAACAGTGGACCCCCCCCCCCCCCACATGTGACCCTATTTTGGAAACTACACCCCTCACAGAATTTAATAAGCGGTGCAGTGAGCATTTACACCCCACTGGTGTTTGACAGATCTTTGGAACAGTGGGCTGTGCAAATGGAAAATTAAATTTTTCATTTTCACGGATCACTGTTCCAAAAATCTGTCAGACACTTGTGGGGCATAAATGCTCACTGTACCCCTTATTACATTACACGAGGGGTGCAGTTTCCAAAATGGGGTCACATATTGGGGGGGGTCCATTGTTCTGGTACCATGGGGGCTTTGTAAACACAAGTGGCCATCAATTCCGGACAAATTTTCTCTTCAAAATCCCAATGGCGCTCCTTCTCTTCTGAGCATTGTAGGCAAACCTCCAGCTGTTTCAAAACTTCAACTCCCAGCATGAAATGATCGCCGAAAGGCATGCTGGGAGATGTAGTTATGCAACAGCTGGAGGGATCGCAACTACAACTTCCAGCATGCAGAGACAGCTGTTTGCTGTTTAGGCATGCTGGGAGTTGCAGTTTTGAAACATCTGGAGAGCTATAGTTTGCAGACCATTGCACAGTGGTCTCCAAACTGTGGACCTCCAGATGTTGCAAAACTACAACTCCCAGCATGCCCAGACAGCAAAAGAAAGCAAAAACTAAACTTTAGACTAAAACTAGGGAAAAAAAACGAAAGAAATAAGACCTGTGTCTGTCTCCTACGGACACTAAGCTAAAACTGATTAGCTCAGTGCCTGTAGGTGGGTATATCCTGCTGGGAGGAGCAGACTTCTTTTTTGCCTAGTGCCAGCCTCCTAGTGTCAGCAGCATAATACCCATGGTCTCTGTGTCCCCCAATCAGGCAACCGAGAAAAGTGATCAAATAGTCCCATCAAAACAAAAATGGTACCTGAAAAAAGAAAGAAAAAAAAAGTACAGATCACAAATCTTTCTCGTAGCCTTCATTGGGGGACACCTTACTGATGGGTATATGCTCTTGCCTGGCAGGATATACCCACTCACCTGCAGTGAGGTAATCAGTTTTTGTCACAAAGCAGGAGGAGAAGCCAACAAAGAAATACGTCCGAAGGGCCCTAGAAAGGATTCCCGGATAACAACCCAAGAACCGGAAAAAAATAGACCGGGGGGGAAAAAAAAAAAATGAAGAAATGGGTGGGTGCGGTGTCCCCCAATGAAGGCTACAAGAAAGATTTTACGGTGAGTAAAAAAAAAAAAAAAAATCTCCTTTTCTCAGTCGCTCTTCATTGGTGGACACCTTACTGATGTGACATACCAAAGCAGTCCCCTTGGGTGGGAAAAACAACCACCAGAGAAAAGGAATCAGTCCCAAGACTGAACTCACGTGTCCACAAGGTCTGCGGCAAGCCCCCCAGGTCGGAGACACACTGGGCCCAGAAAATGAGCTCCCGGAAGATCTCCCGTCCAAGGAGGCAGACCAGGATGCCAAAAGGAAGGGGCCGTACTCTGTAGAGACCCAAGGCACCCGGGTCATAAAGAGAAACAAGAAACCATAGAAAAAAAAAAGAAATATGGACTTCTGCTCTGGAGAGGTTTGGTGCATGAGAACAAAGACCTGAACAGCCACAGACCCAAAAACCCTTGTCCCTGGGGATCGGCATAAGCACCCAGAAGGCAACAATAGCTGTACTGGCATAATGCGGATGACCTGAACGCCCTCCAACTCGGGAGGACATGGACCCCCAAGGAAGGAAGGAGCAGCAAACACCCTGAGAAAGGGGGCATCCCGGATACCAGAGAGACCGACAAGTAAACTGGAGACATAGTCACCTGGAGGATGAACCCCTGAAGAGTAATGAAAACAGACGCCTGCAAAAACTCTCCGGGACAACAAACTGCCATGTAAAAACATGAAGAAGTGAGGGAGTGCAGACAGAAAGACCGCCGCGACTAAGGAGTCTTGGCCGGATTCCTACACATGCCCCAGACCCGAAACATCACCAAGGCCCAAGGAACCGGAAGAGCCGCCTGAAAAGAAGGCACGGCACAGCATCCTAGGACAAAGTCCAAGCTAAGGAGACCAACCAGTTATAGACCCTAGAGGTCCACCAACCAGAGCACTCTAAAGAAACATCCCGACAGAACAGGAACAGAGGTGGAAACAAATGAGAACCCAGCTGGGACTCTCAGGGTCTGGGTACAGGAAGGATTACTCCAGAAGACTTTGGTGTCAGTGCAGTACAGCTGACACAGACAAAAGGGAAGGAAGAACACACCTTTCCAGGGAGATTGCACTAACTCCTCCAACAGAGAGGCGTGAGCAGCAGTAGATAACCAAAAAAAAAAAAAAAAAAAAAAAAAAAAAAAGAGAGCCAGGCTGCAATAGTGGACAGTAGGCACACAAGCCCAGACAGTAAAAAGCACTGTTGAATGCTCTCAGCAAAAAAACTAAGGGCCCCGCCCGATGCTCCACCTAAATAGTGGGAACAGCGAGAGTGCATAATCTTGGTGGGAGGGAAAACATGGGTGGTCAAAATGAAAACTCAATTACAGACCCATGCCAAGCACCCTGATCCCCGTACCCCTGTGGAAAGGGGATTGGCAAAGTGCGCAAGGTGCAGTAGGAACAGGGAAATGCTGCCCCACAGCCACGGGACAAGTACTGGGTGGACGGAGCCCCCAGGCCCCATCAGCAACCATCGCCGTCTGGAGGAGCCACCTTGTGTCCCAGAGGGATCAGAATCCTGTACACTGGAGCTGGGCAAAAATTACAAGACGTGTTGAGAGGCATTCCAGACAGTGACGAGTAGGTGCCTGAGCCATCCCAGACAGAAACCCCAGAAGAAAAAAAAAACACCTGGAGGCATAGGGAGGGGCTTAACTGACCGTCACCCCAGCAGCCTCATGTCAGAACAGAAGTGCTCAACCGCCGCAGAACTGCAGAAACAAAAATCACCGGAAGCCCCGAGGCTCACCCCAGCAAACAAAAGGAAAGGTGGGCTCTAACCCTACAGAGCAATCGTAGCATATGTAGGAACATAGACATGGATACACCACGATAGCAGTGGGGTACCAAGACTGCAGACACCAGAAAGAAACCGCAGACATCCAAGAGACCAGCAGGAAGGGAGACATGCCTCTAGCAGACCAACATTGCAACCTAAGAAAGGAGAACAGAGTGATGCTGCTGTTGCTGAGAAAGTCCCTGGAACCTGCAGAAAAAAAGCCCACACCCCATTGCAGACGCAGACTCAGGAGAAGAGAATGAATTTGGAGCAGGAAAAATGCTGACACAGTGTGACTTACTGGTAGAAAGGGTCCCAAGAACCAACAGGTACACACACTGCGGAACTGCACCTGGAAAGAAAGACACCGGACTGCAGTCGCGGCATCGGCAGAAATGGGGGAGGTGACCAGGTGGAATAGAACACCATGCAGACACAGCCTGGCTATGTGGCAAAGGGACCATGGCAACGCCGGGTCCCGCATAAAACACACAGTGAAGTGAGATACCAACCTGTAGACTGAGCAGCAGGCATGCAGAGGGGCCTGGCCAAGTAGGTAGCCCTGTAAACCAGTATGTGGTGCATTGTAAAAGGCTCACAGGGCAACTCACTCAAAACTACACCATGGGAGTGGGTAACCTGAACTACCGTCCACGGGGTGAAATTGTATGGTAGTTGACCCGACGTAGTAATAAGCCATGCGGAAAACCATCTGGCCGGCAGGATACGATTCCTCCATTCATCCTCCCACAAAAAGCGGGGTACTAGAGTGCGGCCTATCCAACGGGCGACTCGGTGGTGTCGAAAACCCAACAGACGAAGGATTGTCTGACTGGTATCAATCCCGTATACCTGTAGGGACCCTACTTCAGATTCCTCACCCAGCAGTGAGGTACGGGAAACCTGGCTATGTCTGTGGCAGCCCAGAGGTCAGAGACAAAAGTATGGCTGAACAAGATCAACTCCAGGCGTTTGGCGAAAATAGAACAGTCAGTCAGGCAATAACTGTGCCCCTTTGTCATAGGTGGGGAGGCCTAGAAACCCCACCCCCTGGGAGAGAGAGGCAGAGGAGCCGTGGAATGCATCCCTGACATCCGGTTAGGGTCCGTGGGACATGCTGGGTCTGTTCTCTGTATACCGTGCACAGCAGTGGGGTACTGGAACTCCAGCCGCAAATACATCAGCAGTGCGATGTGTGACAGACAGCAGAAGAAAACATGCAGACAACTGTCTGGCGTACTGGTATGGTCCCATAGAAGACAACGAGTCATTTTGTCGGCACCTCGAATAGTAGTGAGGTACCGGAACTCCAGCCGCAGATACATCAGCCGTTTGAGGTATGAAAGGCGGTATTAGGCAACCATGCAGACTACTGCCTGGCTTACTGGTATGAGTCCATAGTAGACGATTCATCCAGTCGGCACCTTGCACAGTAGTGAGATACCGGAACTCCAGCTGCAGATACATTAGCCGTTTGAGGTATGAAAGGCGGTATAGGCAACCATGCAGACCACTGTCTGGCTTACTGTTATGGGTCCATAGTAGACAACGGGACACTCCATCGGACACCTCACACAGTAGTGAGGTACCAGACTCCAGCCGCAGATCGAGTGTGAGCCACGGATGCGGCAGCCATAAAAAAGTAACAGGAGAGACTACTGTCTGGCATAATATCAGGTCTAATCTATGCCCATGCAGGAATATTCCCAAGAGGACCGTGCGCTGGGTGAGGGGATCCGTAGCACTTGCCGAGGATTCAATAGCCTGTGGAGAAGGGAAGCCCATAGCATGACATGCCAAGAACACCCCTAGGATGAATGGCTCGCAGACTTGACAGATGAGGAATCTTAAAAGAAACTTGAGCATCTGCCAGGAACGCAAAAAAACTTGCTCATTGTATGGCACTCAGTGGTAGAAGGGAACATATTGCCGGAATGTAACCCAAGGGTTCCAAGGGGACTTGAAGCCACAATGATGAATTAGCAAAGATAAGGCAGGTTAAGGCTGCAATAGAAAAAAAATTGCAATCCAAGTATTGACTACAAGAGGGTGCCAAACACCACCAAATGAGCTGAGAGACCAAGAAGTATATACAATTTATAATATATATATATATATATATATATATATATATATATATATATATATATATATAAAATATAATTTTACACACACACATATATATATATATATATATATATATATATATATATATATATATATTTTTTTTTTTTTACTATGTATTAAAATATGATGTGTATAGCAGGTCACCTTCCAGGGTGACTGAAACAAACCAGCCCTAATACAGACCCTAGGAAAGAACCCTGCAGATATTAAAGGGGTATTCCAGGCAAAAACTTTTTTTTTATATATCAACTGGCTCCGGAAAGTTAAGCTTCTGAAGTTTTCTGTCTAACTGCTCAATGATGACATCACATCCCGGGAGCTGTGCATGATGGGAGAATATCCCTTGCATGATGGGAAAATATCCCCATAGGAGCTGGACAGCTCCCGGGACGTAAGTCATCAGAAAGCAGTTAGACAGAAAACAGCAACTCAACTTCAGAAGCTAATAACTATTGGAAGGATTAAGATTTTTTAATAGAAGTAATTTACAAATCTGTTTAACTTTCCAGAGCCAATTGATATATATATAAAAAAAAGTTTTTGCCTGGAATACCCCTTTAAAGTGATAAGAACAGATATGGCCAACCAAGGCTACATTAGACATGAAGTTTGGCCACCAAATGGTCCGAGTCACCAAGGAATTTATTTTTTGTAACAGAAAAGAAGCAATTCGCGAGAACCAAAAGAGGAGGGCAGGACGCACACATCATAAGAAGAAAAAAAAAAAAAAAGAAAAAAAAAAAAAGAAAAAAAAAAAAAAAAAAAGCGGGCAAGCTGTGATGGCATGGAGCAGCACCTGCTAAGCCGCCGCATAGCACATGGTGGAGGGGCGGAGCTAAACTCCGCTTGAGGAGAACATCAATACGGCCTCAGGTAGCGTGCGCCGGTCGTAAGAAGAGGCCGTGGGAACCCGGAGGGGAGGCGCTGCCTGGCCTCTCTGTTCAAGCCGCTACGTGCCACCATAAACCTCCAGATCGCGCACTGGCACGGGGAAGGGCGGAGCCATGCGCCGCCATTATCCCTGGACCCTGCGCTGCCATGGAAGAGATGGAGCCATGTGCAGTCAAACCCCCCCCCCCCCCCCCCCAGTGGGGGTAAGGTAAAATATATAACAGAAGCTGTGCAGAGTTGAGCAGGAAAGAACACCTGCGAAGGGAGCTGCTGCAAAGGGCCGGCGGCTATCCTAGTAAACAGAAACACAGCCGTTTTAAAGAAGGGGACTCACTAGTCTTCTCATACTCACCTAAGATGTCTTCAGCCAGCTTTTAAGTCACCTGCATCACACGTCAGGCTGCGACAGCGGGACGAGCAGGGAAAATAGGGGGACCTGGACCCAAGGTGCAACCCCAAGTGCTGGCCATTGGAAGGGGTTAACGATGCATATTTTATGTCCCATGCTCCTTAGCCATATATGGGGGAACAGGTAGCGCCATGCTCCTGAACCCCCACCTGAAAAAAGGAAACAAAAAAGGAGTAAAGAACCTGATTAAACAGCCTTTACAAGAAAGTAATACAAAAAAAAAAAAAAAAAAAAAAAAAAAAAAAAAGACCATGTCTTGCCTCCTGCTGACACTAACTAAAACTGATTACCTCACTGCAGGTGGGCAGGTATATCCTGCCAGGAAGACAACTTTTTTTTTTTCCTAGTGTCAGCGCCTCCTAGTGGCAAGAGCATATACCCATCAGTAAGGTGTCCCCCAATGAAGAGCGACCGAGAAACATGATCCCTTATACGGAAAAATTAAAACTTTATAGGGATAAAAATAGGGCAATTTAAAGCATACCCATTATCTTAACATACCTTAATTTGTTTTTTTAGAAGTAGTTAAATAAAAAAAAAAAGTATATAAAATCGGGTATGTTAATCATATT
The DNA here is from genome assembly GCF_029499605.1 of Hyla sarda. Lineage (NCBI taxonomy): Eukaryota > Metazoa > Chordata > Amphibia > Anura > Hylidae > Hyla > Hyla sarda. Next base: position 63,323,097 of record NC_079189.1, read on the forward strand.
GAATGGTTATCAAGAAGAGGATTTGTGAGGTCAGACAATGATGTTGGACGAGAGGGGCTGGCTCGCAATCTTCGATCTAGTTATTTCCAAAAGGTTTTGAATGAGGTCAGTCAAGTTCTTCCACCCCAAATTCAACCAACCATGTATTTGTGGACTTTGTGCATCGGGGCAGTCATGCTGGGACAAAAACATTTGAACCCAAACTGTTCCCACAAAGATTGAAGCATACAACTGTCCAGAATTTCTTGGTACGCTGAAGCATTAACCCCTTCCTGACCAATGACAGATGAGGGGAATATGACGCAGGCCCGCGTCATAACCGGCAGATGCAGCTGCTATTATTGTGCGGTGCCCAGTATCTCACCTCTGCTTTCCTGGATCAATGATTGCTGTAGGCTGCCTTAGCAATTGAGTGCTGATTACGTTGATCAATGTACTGATGGTTTAAGTTTAAAAATATACACAAATATACACACAAAAAAAAAACTCCAGACATTTAGTATCGCCACATGTAAAATTTTCCCAACTATTAAATCATTACATTCCTGATCCTGTGCGGCCAACAACGTAAATGCAATAAATATTTCAGACACCAAAATGGCAGATTTTTGGTCATATCACCTCTCAGTAAAAATAGAAGAAAAAGTGATCAAAAAGCCAGAACTGCACTAAAGTGGAACATTTGAAAACTTCAGCTCATGGCGCAAAAAACAAACATCAGCACAGCTCTGTAGGTGGAAAAATGTAAAAGTTATAGGGGGGTCAGAACATGAACAAAGATTTTTTTTTCTTTTCACAGTTTAAAATTGATAATTTTTGTTTTCGTTTTATAATTTAAAACAAAATAAATACAAGTTTGGTATCTTTGAATTCGTATTGACCCATAGAATAAAGTTTGAGTGTCAGTTTTACTGTATTTTGAACTCTGAAAAAATTATTGCCCCACAAAATTGTGCAATTCAATTTTTTTATATTATATTATATATTTTTTCCTTACATATAATTTTATTTAGAAGAAATTAGCTATGTTTTTTTTATTCCTGGACATCCCCTTTAAAGGGGTACTCTGGAACAGTTTGTTCAAAACGCTGAGTAGCGAACGCTGGAGCTGGCAGCTCGTGATGTCATAGCCACACCCCCTTATGTCATGCCTTACCCCCTCAATGCAAGTCTATGGGAGGAGGCGTGACATCCGTCACGCCCCCTCCCATAGACTTGCATTTAGGGGGCGGTGTTTGACGTTATGAGGGGGCAGGGCTATGACATCACAAGCTGCGTTCAGAACAGTTTGTTCCATCATGGCACCAGCGTTCAGAACAGTTTGTTCCAGACGCCGAGCAGCAGAGTACCCCTTTAAGATCCTTTTGCTGAAACTACACTGCAGCAGAGTCCCGTTAAATTCAACGGGAATATGCTGCACTGTGCTCACGGCGGAGAAATTTCATTTTACGTGTAAGCACAAAAAATGAACGCATTCATTAATTGTGGGAATCCGCAGGGAATGCATAGCTGTTTATGAGATAACGCATTCCTGTGCGGTCCTAGCGCAGGCATATTATGAGACAATATTATATATTGTGAGATTTTCCATACGGACATTCTGTCGTGTGAACATAGCCTTAAAGTTCTCCTGGAATTCACCACACCAAGACTTGTCCATTGTATTGCCAGAACATGTTTCCACTGCTTTAGAGTCCAGTGTACTCCATCTGATGCTCGGCATTGTGATTTGCTGACATGTGGCTGCTCTGCCTTGGAAGTCATTGCTGTGAAGCTCCCAGAGAGACACAGGTTTTGTGCTACTTTTAAATGCCAAATGTGGTCTGGGCAATGTAAAATGTAAGAAGGGGGACATTTTTTTGTGTTAAAAATTTACTGATTTCTGGGTTCGGACATAATTTATTAATACACAATTGAGGGTCAGGGTCAACACAGGCCAAACCACGTGTCTTCTCTCAAAGTCTGAGTAAGAATAGGTTTCCACTTGCATTTTGGAAGTGCAAAATAACAGGAGAGTTTGTAGCTTGTTTAGGCAAAAAAAAAATAAAAAGCAGAAACCTAGCCTATGAGGTGTTAATCCTTTTCATATTGCAATGTGCTTAAAATGATGACCCTATGGATGGCATGTGAGGAAATATGGCTCACAAGGAGCAGCTATTAAAGGGGTACCCAGGCCCTAAGACATCTTACCCCCTATCCAAATGATAAGGGAGAAGATGTCTAACCGCAATCTTTCATTCGGCACCCACCTCTTTGAGCTGCATGCCGTAGTGCCAGCTCACATACTGCTGGGTGCCGACCACAGGGCCGGAGTATCGTAATGTCACGCCCCCATGTGACATCACGCCCCCGCTATGCAAGTCTATGGGAGTGGGTGTGATGACCATCACTTCCCCTCCCATAGACTTGCATAGCGGGGGGGTGACATCACACAGGGGCGGAGTCATGACAGCACGATACTCCGGCCCCGTGGTCGGCACCTGGCAGTTTGTGCGCTGGCAGCTCGGCATGCAGCTCAACGAGGTGGGTGCCGAATGCAAAATTGCGGGGGTCCCCAGCGGTCAGGGATAAGATGTCTTAGGGCCTGAGTACCCCTTTAAGACAGCAGAAATGTCTGAAGCACAAACCATTAAATGTACTATACATAAATAATTTCTGGCTGGATAGATGCTTCAAGCAAGTGACCATTTCACTCAACACTCAAATTTATGATAACTTTAAATAATGATTTCATTGCAAATCAGTTTGGAACCAAGCCATAATTTATGTAAAAAATAAAATAAAAAACACTTAAAACAAAGCCTTAGGAAATTATTTTTCACAGAAAATATCAACTGTACAAAATGGAGGAAAAAAAAAAAAAACAACCAGAAAAGTTATAAATAATACATGAAGAAGGCAACAAAAATGCTGTAACAATGCTAATCACTACATTTGGCAACTTACTCATTAAGGGTGGGGTGACATGTTGTGGGAAATCCGCTGCGGATTCTGCTATGAGCAGACACACATGGTTAATCCCCTGCAGCCCTGTGTGTGCAGTAAAGACTGGAGGCGGACAGGCGTGTCACAGTCATGTGACCAGCCTGCAATCCTTACTGCACACACAAGGCTATGGCAGGGCAGTCATGTATGTCTGCTCATAGCAGAATCTGAAGCGGATTTCCCACAGGATGAAATACACTGCGGATGAGTTACGTGTAACCCTGCCCCTAAAGGGATTTTCCAAGATATCATGTTGACATAATGGAGAGGATCGAACCACTTAGACACCACGATTTACAGACAGAAAAGCTCTGGTCCATATGCTTTGTCTGGTACCACTGAAGGGACCATGTTACTCCAACAAGTTCCTTCATACTTATGAACAGTAGTCTCAGCAGTTGGACACACACATTGATGGTAAACCTTCGGGAAATGCCATTAATCTTACACTGCAAAAATACCTTATAAAGGGTAGGGTCACACGCCATATTTAGCTGCGTATATTTCTACTCTTTTTTTTGCTGTGAATTACTGCAGCTAATTTCACTAGGTCGATGGGTAGCAAAATCAGCTGCAGTAATTCACAGCAAAATATACAATTTACCCTACCCTAATGTGACCCTACTCAAGGGTGTATTCACATGTAGAGTATCCTGTGCATATTTGAGGCACAGGATTTGAAACTGTATTCAGTCATTTAGTTTACATTGAACTCTGCAGCCGAAAATCTGCAGCAGAAAATCCAGTGCATCAAATATGCGCAGATACTGTACACATGGATAGACTCTAAGGGCATGTTCACACGTACAGGACCAGATGCCTATTTTGCCGCATATTTTCTGCAGCTAATTTTTCCACCCATTAAAGTCAATGGGTAGCAAAATTGGCAGCAGATCCTGTGTGTGAACCAACCCTTAAAGGGGTACTCCGCCCCTAGAAATCTTATCCCCTATCCAAAAGGATAGGGGATAAGATGTCAGATCGCCAGGGTCCCGCTGCTGGGGACCCCTGGGATCACTGCTGCGGCACCCCGCTGTCATTACTGCACAGAGCGCGTTCACTCTGCACGTAATGATGGGCAATACAGGGGCCGGAGCATAGTTACGTCACGACTACGCCCCTCGTGACATCACGGCCCTCCCCCCTCAATACAAGTCTATGGGAGGGGGCGTGGCGGTCGTCACGCCCCCCTGCCATAGACTTGCATTAAGGGGGACGGGCCGTGACGTCACGAGGGGCGGAGCCATGACATCACGCTGCTCCGTCCCCTGTATCGCCCCTCATTAAGCACAGAGCGAACTCGCTCTGTGCAGCAATGATAGCAATGACCGCGGCGATCTGACATCTTATCCCCTATCCTTTGGATAGGGGATAAGATGTCTAGGGGCGGAGTACCCCTTTAAGCATCATTTCCCAACCAGTGTACTTCCAGCTGTTGCAAAACTACAACTCCCAGCATGCCCGGACAGCCAAAGGCAAGCTGGGAGTTTTAGTTTTGCAACGAGTTGGAGGCATCCCAGTTGAGAAACACTGATTTTAAAGATAAAAAATACTGAAACTGAGTAATAGCCGCAAAAAAACTGAGCTCATCCGGTAGTGACAAATTCACAAAGAACAAGTGATAAAAGAACAGACTGTACAGGTATTTATATTAACAAAGTCAAGGAAAACGAAAAATAATAAGAAGCGCTCAAAGTTTGAGCTTTCAAGAAGATTTGGTTGTATTGGTTCCTTTAGGTGTTCAAAAATATCTAACCACTAAAAAAAAAAAAAATTATTTTAATGAACACTGTATATTTACAATGTGGTTACTAAGAAAATTGAGTTTTTCTTATATACTGCACAATATTAGAGAGTCTGGAGAATAAAGAGCTGATAAGTACTGGAAGGGTTAACATTTCTGTATAGAAGTCATTTAAATCTGTTAAACTTTCTGGTACCAATTGATTTGAAAAACATTTCTTTGAAATACCCCTTTAAATTGACCAGAATAAAAAGAAAAAAAAATGCTTCAGCGTTTTTTTTCCCCCTCCCATAAAGCAGCGCCACTCTTCTCCATGGGTTTTGTCCGATATCGCAGATCAGCACCTTTTGCCTTTTTTAAATCCATAACAACCCCACCAATGTTATTTAAAAAAAAAATTCTGCGTTTCTACGCGAGAGGGATCATTAGTAAGCCTATGTAACAGCAGGTGTTTGTAATATGTATATTTTTTTACACTAAAAAAGGTATGGTGATGGTCCATGAAATATTGCCAGACGGGCAAAAGTATAGAATTAAGAAAGAGAAATTATCTATTTATAACCTTCCAACCCATATGTTACAGATTTATACAATATGTTGCAGGAACACTGAACGAGGACTTTTGTACAGTCCGTAAATCCAAATATCTCTGAGGCCTCTACATACAACTAAATAAATTCGGTAAAACTGTGCGCCCCATAAGATGATGCTTAACTTGTATTATTCATTTACATTTCTAAGCACCTTTTCAACAATTGACTTTTTACACAGTATTAAATTAGAATACAATAATACAAAAACATGAACTTTGTACAGTTATTGGCGTTTTATCCTTTTCGCTGCGGTTTCGTCTGACGTGTGTTGACCTCGAGACCTCGGTGTCGATGGACTTGCTTCTCTCCTTCTCTTTGTTCCACTTGCTTGAGGTAAGGGAGACCTGAAAGAGAAAGTCTGTAAGATTATTTTTTTCCTTTTTTGCAATACACTTGAGCAGCTGTCTGTAAACTGTGGACCTCCAGGTGGTGCAAAAACTACAACACCCAGCATGAACGGACTGCCGTTGGCTGTCCAGGCATGCTTGGAATTGTAGTTTTGCAACAACTGCAGGTCCACAGTTTAGAGTCCTAGGAGCTAGTTTTACTAATGTGTCACACCTTAGAGTAAGGGAACCAGACATTTTTGAGACCACTTCAAGCACCAAGGCATAGGGTACCTTTGTCAGCAACCTGTACTTCTCCATTCCTTATTTGCAGGCACTTGGAAAATGACAAGAACCTTCCCAGCCAGACTGTGGGACTAGAGACCCTCATAGTGGCCTATGAAGCTTTCACTGCCTTGTAATGTCTGGGTTTGTTGTTTACAGTAAAACTTGTAGTTTTCGGGTACTATTTTAGAGTGCAAATGACTTTGAAAGTTTCCATTCACGCTTTTTGGAAGACTGATGAGCAAAAGCTTTTTCTTTTTTTAACACGTTTACTGTAGGAGAAATTATAAAATCATTTTACACTAACTACAGAACGTTAAAATTTGCCAATACCAAATATGTGTATTTTTTTATTTTCATTTTGTTTGGGAAAAAAAAAAAAAAGGAATGTAATGGGAAAAAGGAGATTTTTTATGCTTACCGTAAAATCTCTTTCTCGAAGGATCCATTGGGGGACACAGACCATGGGTGTATGCTGCTGTCACTAGGAGGTTCGACACTATGGCAACAAGAGAAGTTTGCTCCTCCCAGCAGAGTATACCCGCCCACAGGCACCTGAGGTAATCAGTTTTAGTCCCAGAGCAATAGGAGGAGACAGACAGGTCAAGAGAAAACCACAAACTGTCCGAGCAATCAGAAGAAAAGGCAACTGAACACACCTTTGGACAGATAACTGAAATAGGAAGACCAGAAAAAAGGGGGGGAGCTGTGTCCCCCAATGGATCCTTCGAGAAAGATTTTACGGTAAGCATAAAAAATCTCCTTTTCTCTATCGGTTCCATTGGGGGACAGAGACCATGGGACGTACCAAAGCCGTCCCTTGGGTGGGTAAGGAATCACACAGGTGAACGGTTGGACCACCGCTGTCTGCAACATCTTACAGCCCAGAGTAGCATCAACTGATGCGAAGGCATTTATCTGGTAGCACCTTGAGAAAGTGTACAAAGACGACCACGCGGACGCCATACAGAACTGCAAAGCCGAAGCCACGTAGCAGAGGGCCCAGGATGCCCCGAAAAACAGGTGGAATGAGCCAAACCCCAGAAGGGTGGGATCTTTTCCTTGCAGCGGTAAGCTCCCAGAAAGAGCAGACCGGATCCACCAAAAAATGGTGGTCGTAGAAGCAGGTTGTCCTATACAACGACCTTCGGGGAAAAAAAAAGGGGGTCACACTGCCGAAAGGAAAGAGTGATGAGAGATAAGTCCGAACAGCCTTCACCACAACCAGGTTGTGGAACAAACGCTTCCAGGAATGAGAAGGGGCCGGACAAGAGGACGGTAGGACGATGTCCTCATTGAGATGAAAAAGTTAAAAAACCCATCTCTGGTAAGGACGGACGGACCTGGACAGAAAACAACTTGTCCTGGTATACCACCAGGAAGGGAGAACGGCAGGAGAGAGCTACCAGCTCTGACACCCTCCTAACAGAGGTAAGAGCAATAAGGAACGCAACCTTCTGGGGAATGAGGCGAAAAGAAAGGTCCCTGAGAGGGTCAAAAGGGGCGTCCTGCAGAGCACCTAAGACCAAGTGTAAGTCCCAAGGGAAAAAAGGGGACTGATAAGGAGGGGCAGCTTGTGGCACTCCCTGAACTAGGTTCGGACATGATAATTGAACGCCAAAGAACATTGAAAAACAATGGAAAAGGCCGAAAGCCAACCACGACCGGTTTCACACCAACAGAAATAAGACCGCCAGGTATGGTGGTAAACCTTTGCAGAGGAAGGCTTGTGAGCCCTCAGCATGGTGTGAACCACTTGGGAAGAGAAACCGCGGGTCCTCAGAACCGCTGTATCAAACGCCACGCTGTCAAAAGCAGAGACTGTAAATAGGGGTGGCACAGGAGACCTGATATAGAAGGTCTGGACGATAGGGAAGGTGCAGAGGTAAGTAGTACAGGATCCTGACCAATACGACGTACCACGCCCACCGGGGCCAGTCTGGTCCATGAGAATGGCGGGAACACCCTCTGCTGTGAGTTTCCTCAAGACCCCAAAAAGAGAGGAAGGGGAGGAAACAGATAAGGTAGGGCAAAGCTCGACCAAGAAAGAGGAACGCTAGGTTGTGGCAGGACGTGCAGAGGTCCACGCCTGGAGCGCCCCAGAGGTTGCAGATCACTGCAAACACCTCCGGAAGTAGGGACCACTCACCTTGGATGGCTGAGGACCGGCTGAGACAGACCACATCCCAGAAACACCCGGAATGAAAAGCGCTGAGATGGCCGGAAACCTGAGTTCCACCCAGAAGGGAATTTCCCAAGAAGCAAGCAAAGAAAGGGTTGCCCTAGGCCCCAACATGTTGAAGGGGAAAAGGGCTTCTCCGGCCGGTCCTTGAAACCCCCCCCCCCAGCCCGACAGACTGGGAGGGGCAGGAAGGAGCGCCCCCAAAAAAGCAGGGGGGAAACTAAGCCACCATAGAAGGGACCGACAAGACTGTCGAGTGACAATGGAGACCTGTCCACTGGAAGAGAGTCACCAATTGAAGAGGTTGGTGATGAAACTGGGCAAATGGCACGGCCTTCACGGCCGCCGCTAACTGACCCAGGACATCCATACAAAAGCAAATGGAAACTAGAGCAGGGTGCCGAAGTCATCGGAGAATCAGCCGATTGGTCGGCAGAGTTGAAAGCGGGCAGAGGCCGCGTCGAACTGGAGCCCCAGGAAAGCAGTTGGACTTGTCCCGAATGACCATCCAACAGAAGAGAGACAAGGTCTGGAGGTTGAGACCAAGACTCTACAGGATCTGGGCCCTGGCTGGAACTCTTATCAGAAGGTCGTCCAAGTAAGGAATCACGGAAACAACTGTTGTCCGTAAAAGGGGCTCTCTCAAGCGCCGGAACTTTGTTAAAGGTCCGCAGAGAAGTGGCCAGACTGAAATGGAGAGCCACAATAGAAAATGACCGTCCGGAACTGCAAAGCGGAGGTACCGCTGATGACCGAAACAATGAGATGTGGAGGCAGGCAGCCTTGATGTCCACCGAGGAACGAAAATTCCCCATGAACCAGGGACACCAACACCGAATGGGAAGCAGAAGATGCTGGCTGAGATACTCGAGAACCAAGATTGGGCGAACAGAAACACCTTTCTTGGGGACCACAAAGAGGTTGGAATAAACTTCGAAAATGTTCCCCTGAAGGAACCGGGACAATGAATGTGCGTAGTACAGGCATCCCGGAAGAGTAAGAGGCGACCAACCACCGGAGTAAGGTCGGCAGGTGGTGGCGACCCATCAGATCGAGGAAGGCCTACAGCTGCCCGATGGGGCCGCAAGATGGCCTGAACGGATAGCTGACCTCCGGGAGGGACAGGTCCAGAAGGAGGAAGCCCTCTTCCTGTGAAGGCGCCCGGCTGGACCCCTTGTTGGTAGCCTGTGTGGCACCAAAAGTCTGTAGAACCCGAAGGAGGACTTAACTCTTTTCCGCCCGACGCCTCACTTGAAGGCAGCGTCCACATTCCAGGCTTTAAGCCACATGGCGGGACGGTGGCTACCAGGTAGCTTGTGGCAAAGGCAGCACAGTGGCTGCGCATGGAACAGAAAAATCTCCAGCTGCGGAGCATCGGGCTAGATTAAATAAATCCTCCAGAGGGATCTTGAAGACTACCCTGGCGGAGTTGGGAGACCACACTGAAAGGGCCCTTGACCCCCAGGCCGAAGCAAAAGCGGGAAGATCTGCTGTCTCAAGGCAAAGTTTGCCAAAGTCTCCACCTTCATGTCGGCTGGATCTTGAATGCAGCCGCATCAGCCAAAGGCCCGGTAGGCGCCTTAGAGAGACGGGAGACTGGCAGATCCACAGTTGGAGAGGAGGTCCACCGAGCAAAGAGGTCCTTGGCGAAGGGACACCGCGCTTGAACCTTCTAAGTTTCCTGAAACTTCTTGTCAGGGTGCCTCCAGGTGGATACCATCAGGGCGTAAAATTCAGCGTGAGAACTGAAGGTCTTGGGTGCCGGTCGGGCACGAAGAAAAGGAGACTTCTGGAGCCACGTCCAAAGTTCCTGGGTCCTTTAGATGGATGGTGTATCTTATGGCCAAAACCAATGAGTACACCACATCAGGCATCCGTGCGTTCCTTTAAGTCGAAGGCCGAATCAGAAACCTCATCCGCAAGTTCTCCAGGTGAATGGGGACGAGGTGAGGCAGCCCTGGAAGAGGTCGTGCACGATGAGAGGAAACTTCTGGACCACTTCCTAAGTTCCTGGGTCCTTAGCTGGAAGGTGTCTCTTATGGCCGAAACCAATGAGTACACCACATCAGGCATATCCGTGTGGTCCTCTGAGTCGGAGGCCGAATCAGAAACCTCATCCACAAGTTCTCCGGGAGAATGGGAAAGAGGTGAGGCAGCCCTGGAGGTTGGGCACGATTAAAGGAAACTTCTGGAGCCACGTCCGAAGTTCCTGGGTCCTCTTGATGGAAGGTGTCTCTTGTGGCCGAGACCAATGAGTGCACCATGTCCAACATTTCCGTGTGGTCCTCTGCATCAGAGGCCGAGTCGGAAACTGCATCCACAAGTTCTCCAGGTGAATGGAAACTTGTGAGGTGGCCCTGGAAGAGAGGGAGACTGACCAGGTAAGCAGGTCTGGAGAGCCAGAGCGGCGACCATGGGAGCGTCCTCTAGGGGAGCGAAGCTTGCTACAGGGTGGAGTAACAGAGCGATGCATGTGAGGAGAGCGCTCGTGCCTGCCAGAAGACTCAGAGGAGGAGTCAGATGAAAAACACCGCCATGACGCTGCAAGAGCATCAGTATAGGAGGAGAGTGGGACCCTCCGGAGGGCCTCTCCAATGCAGTCACCTCATAACAGGAGACCTGAGCCAAGTCGGATATAGACTGGGGGAGGGAGAGAACCCAGGCTGGAGGGGCGGCCGAACCCACCGGGTCTGGTAGACAACTGGGGTAGAATAGCAGGGGGGTCAGGGGGAGCAGTGGAGGAGGCAGAACACGTGGTTCAGCAGAATGACATTTTTGAGATACAGCTTTTACAGATGTAATGAGTGGCTAACACTCCAGTTAACTGTTTAGAGGGAGCAAATGGGTTCAGCAGAACCAGGCATTTTGGAATTACAGCTTTTACAGAAAAAATGATGAACTAACGCTCCAGTTGTCTGTGCAGCCCAAGTCTGTGACCCCAGGGCAGCTGCTGTGAGGAGAACTTCCATTCTAGTGTAGACAAAGAAGGGAGAAATGCCAGCCAATGGCATAAGAGAGGAAGGGGCCAACTGCAGATTGGCCCCTGCCTCTCAACGCGCGCACAGCGCTGATTGGAGGCTGATTCGTGCCTCTCAGAAGCCCCGACAACAGAGGGGGCGGAGCTATAGCGCCCTCAGCTTCTGACAAGCGCCCTCAGCTTCTGCCCACTCCTCTCCCCGAGCGCACATGTTATTCGCATATGCGCTTGCGGGGAAGCGAGCGAGACGCCGCCGGCAGCTGACTGCGAAAGTAGCAGAGAGAACTGTTCTTGTGATGTCATCAGAGAGCATTCCAAAAAGAAAATAATTTCCTCTGTAGTATTCAGCAGCTAATAAGTACAGGAAGGATTAAGATTTTTTAATAGAAGTAATTTACAAATATGTTTAACTTTCTGCCACCAGTTGATATAAAAGAAAAAAGGTATTCACCGGAGTACCCCTTTAAGGACCAGGTGTTTTTCCGTTTTTTTGCACTTTCATTTTTTTTCCTCCTTACCTTCAAAATCATAACACTTTAAATTTTGCACCTAAAAATCCATATGATGGCTTATATTTTGCGCCACCAATTCTACTTTGTAATGACAAAACGGAAAAAAAAAAAAAAGATTGTGCGACAAAATTGTAGAAAAAAACCCCAAATTTTGTAAATTTTGTGGGCTTCTGTTTCTACACAGTACATTTTTTGGTAAAAATGACACCTTATTATTCTGTAGGTCCATAAGAATAAAAGGATACCCTAATTATATAGGTTTGATTTTTTCGTACTTCTGGAAAAAATCATAACTAAATGCAGGAAAATTCATACATTTAAAATGGTAATCTTCTGACCCCTATAACTTAGATTTTTTTCGCGTACGGGGCGGTATGAGGGCTCATTTTTTCATTTTTTGCGCCGTGATCTTAAGTTTTTAGCGGTACCATTTTTTTTTTTATCAGACTTTTTGACTGCTTTTTATTCATTTTTTCATGATATAAAAAGTGACCAAAAATACAATATTTTGGATTTTTTTTTGCACGTACGCCATTGATCGTGCTGTTTAATTAACGATATATTTGGACATATGTTTATTTTTATTTACACTTTTTTTTTTAAATGGAAAACTTTTATTATTAGGGAATGGGTTAAATGATTTTTATTCACTTTTTTTCAAATTATTTTTGCAGCTCCCATAGGGGGCTATAACACTGCACACACTGATCTTTTACATTGATCAATGGTTTCTGATAGGAAAACATTGATCAATGATTCTGCCGCTTGACTGCTCATGCCTGGATCTCAGGCATTGAGCAGTCATTCGTCGATCGGACAACAGGAGGCAGGTAAGGCTGGTCAGTGCCGTGCGCTATTAGCCACGGGTCCCGGCCGTTGTTAGAAGTCAGGCCTGACCCGCTATGACGCTATGGCCACGCGTTATAGAAAGGGAAAAGACCCAGGACATATCAGTGCGTCCTTTGTCCTTAAGGGGTTAAAAATAAATATCGCTTGAAGACAAGTCCAGACACTTTAATGCCATTCTGAGCACCTTGTTATATGTACTGTGGTGTAGTTTCCAACATGGTATACAGCAATATTTAACAGAAATAAAGCACTTACAATTTTCCTTGGCACTTAACTTCAGACACTCACCGGTTCTTTGTGGCTTTGCCCGTCTTTGATTCTGGGGATGCCACTTTACGCCGTCTGCTTGCTGGTGAAGATTTCTCAGGACTATTTAATTTGGAGGCTGCTCGAGTTGTTGGCTTGTGTGGCAGTTTGCTGCAATGAACATATAAGTAATATATAAGATCTATTCAGGTTTATAACATTCCATATGAACTTGCAATAATATAGCCCAGTGGTTCCCAACCAGGGTGCTTCCAGTTGTTGCAAAACTACAACTCCCAGCATGCCGGGACAGCCGTTGGGAGTTGTGGTTTTGCAACAGCTGGAGGCACCCTGGTTGGGAAACACAGATGTAGCCAAATGTTATCTTTGCAATGCCATCCGCCTTTAAGAAAACATTCATACCTCTGTGCCTCTAGACGAGAGGCTGCCCGGGTTGTGGCTCCTCGATGACTCTCTTCTTCCTCATCTTCACTATCTTCCTCTTCATCTTCCTCTTCACCATCCTCGCCTTGATCGTCCTCAATACATTCAGACTTCTTACGTTTTCTTTCTGGTTCTGTAGTGATAATGTAAATATGTACATATCATATGGAGATACCAGGTGGGTTGGAAACACGCTGTTGACCGCAGTATTTACTTTATATCAGACACAACTAAAGGAGTTTTACAGTGGAAGGAACCCTACTCATAGCTTCTGGACCAAAGTGGGTGTGAGCTAGGAAGGGGGATATTGAGACTTACTGCAGCCACATCTAAATTTTACTTTGCTTGATATCAAACGTTACATTTAAAAAGTTGCAGTCTCACACCACGTTTTTGCAATACAGTTTCCGCATCAGGTTTTTGATAAAAAATGAATTAATCAAAACCTGACTAAACTGTGTGTACAAATTTTAATCCGTATGCGGTTTGAAAAATGATGTCCGGTTGCATCCTTTTTTTTTAAGAAAATAAAACATAAGTTTTTAACCTTTCACTCCATTATGAATAAAGTTTCACTTGCTTGATTGAAATTCCAAGAAAAAAAAACTGTGCAAAGTCAAAAACCGTATTGTGAAAACCGGATGGAACCGTACATACACACAGTTCTGTACGGTTCCCATTGACTCCCATGTTTAAAAAAAACGTATATGTTTCAATACGGTTTTTAACCTGGACCAAAAACAATGGTAGGCTACGGTTTTGGGTACGGGAAAAAAACTGACAAATACGCATACAGTTTTCAATACGGATCCGTACGGTTTTCAAAGTGAAAATGTATACGGGAATGGTATTGCCAAAACGTGGTGTGAACCCAGCCTAACACTGCTATTATAAGGGAATACAGACATCAAAGATAGGATTCTATTTGTCATGACTACAAACTATGAGCCAAAAGCAGAAAGGTGCCAAGTATCAGCTGCTGATTCTATGGCGTGTCCATCCTAATCTTTCATGAATGACTTTGTAACACTACAATTCTCCTGTGACATCAGTGATGGCAGTGACTTTCAGAAGCTGGATTTGTCAGGATGAGACATTCCCTTGTAAAATATCTATAAAATGACAGCACTCCGACATTATACCTGTCTCAGAAGAACTTCGGGAACGTTTTTTCCTTCCTCTCCTGGACACATGCGCTGGATTTCTGTCTGAATCGCTCTCCTGAAAGTGACAGCACATTAGATTTTTTATGTCCATCACCATAATTTTGCCTTTTAAAATCAATGCGTAAATGTAACTTACATCAGATTTTTTCTCATCGGTCTCATTCTTCTTATTGCCATCTAAGAAAGAGAAACATTTGTTATGTTGAAGTAAAAAAGAGAGATATTTTAGATGCTATATTAGTACTGCTGTGCACTTTTTTGGGATTGCTGCGTCAGGAGAGGTTTCAAGTTTAATTTAAAAAAATAGCACGTTCTTTTATGCTGTATCTGTCAAACCAACCAATTGGCAAAGCAATATAATGAATTGTAGAGATATTTTTAAGCTATGATTATTTATACATATGGAGGGGAATTCATCAAGCTATTTAGACCGTTTTTTTTTTCTATCTAAAAAAGGTCGCATCAAAAGGGTCAGTCACTTCTCCTGCGCCTTTTGTTCTAGATAGAGATGAGCGAACTCACAGTAAATTCGATTCGTCACGAACTTCTCGGCTCGGCATTTGTTGACTTTTCCTGCGTAAATTAGTTCAGCCTTCAGGTGTTCCGGTGGGCTGGAAAAGGTGGATACATTCCTAGGAAAGAGTCTCCTAGGACTGTATCCACCTTTTGCAGCCCACCGGAGCACCTGAAAGCTGAACAAATTTATGCAGGAAAAGTCATCATCAACTGCCGAGCCGAGAAGTTTGTGACGAATCGAATTTACTGTAAGTTCGCTCATCTCTAGTTATAGATCATATCTGAAAGTGAACTACCATGTGCAGTGCTTTAGGCTAGTTTTATGCAGTGATCGGTTCATGATATGCGACTTTTCTCTGAAAGTCGCAGCTCCCGTCATTTACACACCAATTTACTTAAGAACTGAAAAGTACTCTAAGCACTGTGCAAAGTCAAAAACCATATGGTGCAAACCGTATGGAACCGTATACACATACGGTTCCCATTGACCCCATGTTAAAAAAACAAAGACGTATACGTTTCAATACATTTTTCACCCGGACCAAAAACTGTGGTAGGCTACGGGAAAAAAAAAAAAAAGACACAACCTGATGCATCTTTTGGCATACGGTCTTCAATGGAGAGTCAATCCATACATTTTTGTATGGTTTTTAAATTGAAAACTTATGCGGGGACTGTATTGCAAAAATGTGGTGTGAACCCAGCCTAACACTGCTATTATAAGGACATACAGACATCAAAGATAGGATTATATTTGTCATGACTACCAACTATGAGCCAAAAGTAGAAAGGTGCCAAGTATCAGCTGCTGATTTTATTGAAAGACTGGAGGATCATATTATGCAATTCTTTCTTTACTGAAAAATACCAGCAGCGAAACAGTTAATTAACAGATAAGAGAAAAAACTTAGTAGATGAACTACAAACATGCTGTACATAGTGACCAGCCAATCAGTGATATGCTAGGTTATTTAAGTATCTGCAGTCTTCAAATATCCCTTTCTTTGCTGCTCTACACAGATAAGTCACAGTATTATTGTTCCAATTCCAGTGACTGTATTTATTCATAATCTTATATATTCTCATATTTTCCATTTACTTTATTCATTTATTGTTATCCCTTTATTTTTAATTCCATTACTTGTCATTATGTCCTCTCATTTTTTCATTAGTATTCATTTATTGTTTATTCAATACATCTTGAATCTTTTGTGTTGTGTTACTTTCGGCGTATATATATCCTCTCTCCTTAAACCCTTGTGTTTCATTCATCTTGCCTATTAGTATTGCGGCAACCGCGCATCACGTGACCGGCCTCAGCAGCTCGTGCTTCACTTGCACAGATTTTATCCTGTCAGCGTTCCCACGCAGGATTTTCTCTCACACGGCGGAGTCTCTCCGTGTCCGTGAGCTCCGTGAACTTCGTCTCGTCAGCGTGTAATACCGGTCCTCGGCGTCTCTAGTGCAGTCTGGCATATATATTTACATTGTCTCCACTTTCATTAGTGGTTCTACTGCCCCCTCTACAGTTCTTTTTCAGGTAATACAGGTCTAATTTATGTATTACCTCACTTCAAGTTTCACATACTAAAGTCACATCAAAGACCTTCCGCCCGTGAGAAAGAGCATTGCATACGGGTTCGGACATCCTTTAAGAGGTTGAAACCCGACTCTTACCAAGAGAGTCTTTTGATAATTCCTCCTCAGAAGAATATTTATCTGATAATGAGGATTCATGTTTCATTGATGAGGAATATGAGGAAATGAGAACAGTTTTCATGAGACTGAAAATACTGATGATACTATCTTAGATAGTCCCTCTCAAATAAAGCACCCTCGATCAGGGGAATGCGTTCTGAATCCTCAGGTTTCCAAGTTTATTGAATTTTCGATAAAGGGATTGGATAAGGCAGAGAGGAATAAGTTAAAGGCGGAATGCCCATGTCCTTCCCTCTCTTCTAATTTGGCTATTACCCCAAATATTGACCCCATTCTTGTTAGACATTTATTAAAAAAAGGGTGGTAAAAATCCAAAGAAGGGGCTTGATTGCTCCTTCAAAATTTGCCAAGACAAATTTTTGGATATTCTTGGTCCCCTCTCCAAGATATTAGACCTGGGTAAAGAATCCTCATCTTCAGGCTCTCCTCTTGACGTCTCCATCCTCAAAGGATGGGCCCAAAGGGCAATGTGTCTTTTCGGTAATGCCAACGCCGCATTCTGTACCAAAAGAAGAACAATCCTTATGAAGTTAGATTCCCAGATCTCTCACCTGGCTGGTTCTGAAGCTTTCCCTACCACCTATGGCCTTCTTTTTGGAGAATCCTTTATTAAGGAAATCTCTAAATACGTAGGTCTCTTCTCCTCTCTGGATAAGGCCCAGACATCCCTACAAAAAGTTTTCCATACCAAGGATTTTGGCAGGGCTGGGAGAGGCAGGGGCCGCTCTCCCAGCCGGGTACAACATACAACTCCCTCCAGAGTTTACTATTCCTACTCCTACCCTTACAATCCCTCCTATCCCACCCTTATCTCCCAGCCCGCTCCCTTTTTCCCTTACAGGAGCAGATCCTGGTGTCCCGGAGGTAGAAGAGGATTTACCAGATCCAACCAGACTCCAGGTGATGTACCCTCTCCATCCCCCCCCCCCCGATCTTCCAATAGGAGGCCGATTAAAACATTTTCTCCACAACTGGAACATTCTAACTACAGATTCATGGATTCTAAACACGATTCGGGGTTACCAAATAGAGTTTCTATGCACTCCATATCAAACACAGTTACCGCGTCCCATCCAATTTTCCCTAGCAGATCAAAAACTGATAGATCAAGATATAAAAACTCAAGTTAAACGCCATTTTTCCAATAAATTCATGCCAACCAGTTTTCCTGAGCAACATCTTTCTGGTAAAGAAAAAAGACGAGACTTTCAGACCTGTAATCTGGGGTGTCCCAGTACAGGACCTTTCCCTGTTCCTACCCCAAGTCCCCTCAGAGTCCGTCCATTCCCCAGGGCTCTCCTGCAGGGCTGTTCCCCCTTGCTTATCAATTACTCCTTCATATAATGCATTATAAATGTATTGTACCTATTGATCAGTATGTATACAGAGATGGTATAAATGTTTAGGACCTTCCTAGGTCATGTGATACTGTCATGTGATGTACCCAGAGTTCCCTTGGTACAGGACCTCCAGGCTTGGCAGCCAATGAGCTGTAGTCCTGCCTCCTTAGTATATAAGGGGCTGTAGTCTAAATTCCTGCTCTTAGCTCTGGTTCCTGCACTCTCTTGGTTCCTGCTCATCATCCTGTACACTTCAGCAATACCAATTCAAGCACAATTGCAACTAGGCCAAAGCCTAAGGAACCTGCAGCCACTAAAAATGTGAGTCACCAAGCTCTATCTACAATTCCTAGTGAATACTATTCAACGCAAGCATATAATTAGTAGCACAGTGGCCTGAATAAATCTTAATACTACAAGTCCCAGCAAAGCCTGTGAGGTATCCTGCATCCCGGTTACCTCAAGAGAAACTGTATAACTGTAAAGACTGTTCTATAGGAAGTTTAAGTAAAAGTTCTGGTTATCTCATAAATCATGCTGTGGACATTCCATTTATTTCCTGCCGTTTTTGGGCCGTTGTCGGCAGGGCCTAATTCAGAAAACCACCGCACCCTGGCGTCACGACAAATCAAGGGTTAATACCACCAGACCCTACTACACCATTGCATCACCCCAGACACCACAACTCAATCTGAGAAATCTGAATGAATTTATTATCCATCAAAATGGAGGGCATTCATCTGTTGAGATATTCTCCTACAAGGAAACTGGTTGACAAAAATAGGATGCATATTTTACCGTTCCTATACATACAGAGTCTCAACCATATCTCCAATTCCAATGGCACCATCAAATTTGGCAATTTACTTGCCTTCCCTTTGGCCCATCATCCGCCCCTTGGTGTTTCACCAAATTACTAAAACCAGTGATTGCTGTTTTACGTTCCCGGGGAGTTTGTCTGATAATAGCCGATAGCCTTATAGTGTTTCCCAACCCAGTCCTCAAGGCACACCAATATTCCGGGTTTTTTCAGTTACTCCATTGGAATAGAAGAGGGAAAAATTTAAATCCTTGACCGTTGGTGTGCCTTGAGGACTGGGTTGGGAAACACTGCCTTATGGCACAATCCCATTCTCTTATTCTGCTTCACACTCAATGGATATTAGCCCTGTTAGCAGACCTAGGTTTCCTCATCAATATGGAGAAATCCACCCTCTCTCCTTCCAAGGAACTGCAATTCCTAGGTTTTGTCCTCAATACAAAATCAGCCATTCTAAGTCTTCCTCCCAAGAAACTTTGTTGAGAACGGTACGGATCTCCTTCTGAATCAAAAACTTAATTTCCCTTCGATCCATTGCTCGGATTATAGGTCTTCTTTCGGCTTCCATTCAAGCCATTTTTCCTGCTCCACTACAGAGCGTTACAACGACTGAAAATACAACATTTACGTCAGGGTCTCGACTATTCAGACTAAATCAAAATTTCTTCAGAAGCCAAAGAAGAACTCCTTTGGTGGCTCCAACATATCCAATCCTGGAATGGAAAAACCATTTTCAATTCCAAACCAGATCTTTGCATAGAATCCGACGAGAGTCTCCTAGGATGGGGAGCTTGCAGCGGACAGCTCTCCACAGGAGGGAAATGGTCCACAGCGGAATACCATTTTCACAAACTGTTTAGAGCTTCTCGCAGGATTTTTTCCCTTCAAAGCTTTGCGAGATCTTGTTCTCATTGTCTCGGCTGTCCAGAATATCAACCATCTGGGCGGGACAATATCGAAGACTTTATCCAACATCCCCAAGGACATTTGGCATTTCTGCCCGGACAGGAATGTTACCCTAAAAAAAGAATATCTGCCAGGACTTTCCAATTCAGTAGCAGATTGGCATTCACGTCATCTTACGGATTCTGGAGATTGGATCCCCTCATCTTTCAACAGATCAATTTGTTTTGGGGTCCTCTTCTTCTGGACCTCTTTGCCTCCAGACTAAACACCCCACTTCCAAAATTCTTCAGTTGGCAGCCAGACCCAGATTCTTCAGGAGTGGATGCTTTTCTTCATCCATGGCCTCCGAGAATCCTTTACGCTTTCCCCCCTTTTCTCTGATCCCCAGAACCCTGTCTCAAGTCCTGATTTACAAATCCACGATAGTCTTGATAACACCCTGGTGGCCAACTCAGACGTGGTTTCCCCAAATTTTGAGCATGATTACAGACCTTCCGAGAGTCATTCCATCTCATCCCCTTCAAGATCCCTTGGGGAACCCTCATCCGTTAATACTAATCAAACCAACTTGTTCTTTTAGCCTGGAAAATTTCAGGTCTTCAGAAACATTGTCTGGACTTTATCTACTCAGAACATCCTTGCAGAAGCATGGGCTCCAGGCACCAAATCGTCTTACCGATCAGCTTGGCAAATTTGGGTTCGTTGGTGCACTCCAAGAAGCTTGGATCCTGTGCATTCCTCTATAGTTCATATCCTAAATTTTCTGTCTGAAGCATTCGATTCAGGTAAAGCTTATCGCCCCCTAAATGTTTATAGATCAGCCATCTCTTTTCATCATTCTCCTATTGATTCTATCCCAGTAGGTAAACACCCTCATTTGCAAACTCCTTAACCCCTTAAGGACCAAGGACGTATGAGTACGTCCTTGGTCCCGCGCCCGTGATATAACGCGGGGTCCCACGGTGACCCCGCATCATATCACGGCGGGCCCGGCGTCAGTGAAGCCGGGACCCGCCGCTAATAGCGTGCGGCACGCTATTAACCCTTTAGCCACTCAAAGCTGAGCCACGCGGCTAAAAGTGAAAGTAAAAACTGCCGGTTAGCTCAGTGGGCTGTTCAAATAGCCCCGGCGAAATGGGGGCATACCGAACAGCTTACAGGACAGCCGGAGGGTCCCTAACTGCCTCCTCGCTGTCCGATCGCCGAATGACTGCTCCGTGCCCGAGATCCATCGATCACTGGTTTCCTATGAGAAACCAGTGATCAATGTGAAAGATCAGTGTGTGCAGTGTTATAGGTCCCTATGGGAGCTATAACATTGCAAAAAAAAAAAAAATGTGAAAATCATTTAACCCCTCCCCTATTAAGTTTGAATCAGCCCCCTTTTCCCATTAAAAAAAAACAAACTGTAAAAAAAAAAAATAAATAAATGGTATCACCGCATGCGGAAATGTCCGAATTATAAAAATATATCGTTAAACCGCAAGGTCAATGGCGTGCGCGCAAAAAAATTCCAAAGTCCAAAATAGTGCATTTTTGGTCACTTTTTATATCATGAATAAGTCATCAAGAAGTCCTATCAATGCAAAAATGGTACCGTTAAAAACTTCAGATCACGGCGCAAAAAATGAGCCCTCATACCGCCCAATATGCGGAAAAATAAAAAAAAGTTATAGGGGTCAGAAGATCATTTTAAACGTATTAATTTTCCTGCATGTAGTTATGATTTTTTCCAGAAGTACGACAAAATCAAACCTATATAAGTAGGGTATAATTTTAATCGTATGGACCTACAGAAAAAAAATAAAGGTGTAATTTTTACCGAAAAATGGACTATGTAGAAACGGAAGCCCCCAAAAGTTACAAAACGAAAAAAGTTTTTCTTAAATTTTGTCGCACAACGATTTTTTTTCCCGTTTCACCGTAGATTTTTGGGCAAAATAACTGACGTCATTACAAAGTAGAATTGGTGTCGCAAAAAATAAGCAATCATATGGATTTTTAGGTGCAAAATTGAAAGAGTAATGATTTTTTAAAGGTAAGGAGCAAAAAAACGAAAGTGCAAAAACGGAAAAACCCCGGTCCTTAAGGGGTTAAAAGGAATTTGTTTTAAGAGACCCCCTCAACCTAAATACCATTCCAAATGGGACATAAATACCCTTCTAGATCTCTTTTTAAGATGGGAAGATAACGATTTCTTACCCTTGAAACTCCTCTCTTTCAAACTTAAAGTACTCCTTTCTCTAATTTCCATTAAAAGGGTATCGCATGTTAGAGCTTTAGATATTTCCTGAAGACAATTTCTTCCTAATGGAGTACAATTTTCCATCTTTAGAAGAACAAAAACTAATCTTCAATCATTTTTTTTACCCTGCTCTTCCTCATAACGATAAACTATGTGTTGCTCGTTGTCTTAAGGTCTAAGAGTATAAAACTCAACCTCTTCATTCCGTTTCCTCTTAACTTATCTCTTACTGTAAACCTCATCTTCCAGTTTCTTATCCTACGTTGGCCAGATTGATTAAACAGTCTATGTCCATGGCTGGCATTGATACCTCCATTTTTAATGCTCATTCCACTAGAGGCGCGATTTCAACAAAAAGGTTTCTGGAGGTTCTTTGTCTGGCATTCTCAAGACTGCAAATTGGTCTTCTGATTCCACATTGAGAAAGTTTTATTTTAAACCCAACTCTCATGTCTCTATGAAGGTCTTCTGAATTTCTCTTATTTGTGTAATTTTTTTACATGAATTAATTATATTTTAGTAGTATAAGCTTTAAACTTACATAATATGAGCCTCCAGTCTTTCAATAAAATTGGAGATTTTCCTAGTGTAAATGACTTAGTTCATCTACAAATTTTTTCTCTTTTGTGTTCATTAACTGTTTCGCTGCTGTTATATTTTAGTAAAGAATTGCATAATATTCGCCTCCTGTCTTTAATAAAATCTATATTTTCCGTCATTTAGACTAGGAAAATCTCCAATTATATGGCGTTTCCATCCTAATCTTTCATGAATGACTGTGTAACACTACAATTCTCATGTGATGTGATATCAGTGACTATCAGAAGCTGGATTTGTCAGGATGAGACATTCCCTTGTAAAACCTCTATAAAATGACAGCACTCCGACATACCTGTCTCAGAAGAACTTCGGGAACGTTTTTTCCTTCCTCTTCTGGACACATGCGCTGGATTTCTGTCTGAACCGCTCTCCTGAAAATGACAACACATTAGATTTTTTATTTCCATCACCATAATTTTGCCTTTTAAAAATCAATGCGTAAATGTAACTTACATCAGATTTTTTCTCATCGGTCTCCTTCTTATTGCCATCTAAGAAAAAGAAACATTTGTTATGTTGAAGTAAAAAAAAAGTCAGAACCAAAAAGATATTTTCGATGCTATATTAGTACTACTGTGCACTTTTTTGGGATTGTTGCGTCAAGTTTGATAAAAAATAAATAAAATAGCACATTTTATGCTGTATCATCCAAACCAACCAATTGGCACAGCAATATCATGAATTGTAGAGATATTTTTTAAAGCTATGATTATTTATACACATGGAGGGGAATACATCAAGCTATTTAGACCTTTTTCTATCTAAAAAAGGTTGCATCAAAAGGGTCAGTCACTTCTCCTGCGCCTTTTGTTATAGATCATATCTGAAAGTGAACTACCATGTGCAGTGCTTTAGGCTAGTTTTATGTCCCATCATTTACACAATAACCCACACCAATTTACTTAAGCACTGAAAAGTACTGTAAGTGCCACTGCCCCCTCCCCCATATAATTAAGTAAACAAATTCAGTATTTCCCTCAGGGAGGGACACCGCTTCCGGTGGACAGAGATTCAAAAAGGCCATTAGCACTCCGCAGGCTTCTGGGTAAGGGAATATGCAAATCTGCTCATCCCACCACCTTCTCAGGTAGCATGCCCTAGAATTAGTTCCGCAACTGGAGCTAAGGCTGATTCTATGGCATGCTACCTGAGAAGGTGGTGTGATGAGCTGCAAGTTTCACTTGTTTGATTGAAATTCCAAGAAAAAAACTGTGCAAAGTCAAGAACTATATATGGTGTAAACCGGATGGAACGTACACACATACGGTTCCCATTGACCCATTGAT
Organism: Hyla sarda; assembly: GCF_029499605.1. Classification (NCBI taxonomy): domain Eukaryota; kingdom Metazoa; phylum Chordata; class Amphibia; order Anura; family Hylidae; genus Hyla; species Hyla sarda. Next base: position 63,346,838 of record NC_079189.1, read on the forward strand.
GTAAAAAAAAACAAAAAAAAAAAACAATGATAGACTACGGTTTTGGTTACGGGGAAAAAAAAAAAAAAACCTGACAAAACCGTACAGGATGCAAACCTGACACAACCTGATGCATCTTTTGGCATACGGTTTTCAATGGAGAGTCAATGCATACTGTTTTCAATACGGTTCCATACGGTTTTCAAATTGAAGACGTATATGGGAACGGTATTGCCAAAACGTGGTGTGAACCCAGCCTAACACGGCTATTATAAGGGAATACAGACATCAAAGATAGGATTCTATTTGTCATGACTACAAACTATGAGCCAAAAGCAGAAAGGTGCCAGGTATCAGCTGCTACTTCTATGGCGTGTCCATCCTAATCTTTCATGAATGACTTTGTAACACTACAATTCTCCTGTGATATCAGTGACTTTCAGAAGCTGGATTTGTCAGGATGGCACATTTCTTTGTAAAATATCTATAAAATGACAGCACTCCGACATTATACCTGTCTCAGAAGAACTTAGGGAACCTTTTTTCCTTCCTCTCCTGGACACAAGCGCTGGATTTCTGTCTGAACCGCTCTCCTGAAAATGACAGCACATTAGATTTTTATGTCCATCACCATAATTTTGCCTTTTAAAATCAACGCGTAAATGTAACTTACATCAGATTTTTTCTCTTCAGACTCCTTCTTATTGCCATCTAAGAAAAAGAAACATTTGTTATGTTGACGTAAAAAATTTATAAATAAATAAAAAGTCAGAACCAAAAGATATTTTAGATGCTATATTAGTACTACTGTGCACTTTTTTTTTTGGGATTGTTGCATCAGGAGAGGATTCAAGTTTGATAAAAAAAAAATTGCACACTCATGCTGTATTTGCCAAACCAACCAATTGCCACAGCAATATAATGAATTCTAGAGATTTTTTTTTAAAGCTATGATTATTTATACATACGAAGGGAATTCATCAAGCTGTTTAGACCGTTTTTTCTATCTAAAAAGGTTGCATCACAAAAGTGTCAGTCACTTCACCTGCGCCTTTTGTTATAGATCATATCTGAAAGTGAACTACCATGTGCAGTGCTTTAGGCCAGTTTTAAGCAGTGGTGATCGATCCATGATGTGCGACTTTTCTCTGAAAGTCGCAGCTCCTGTCATTTACGCAATAACCCACACCAATTTACTTAAGAACTGAAAAGTACTCTAAGCACCACTCCCCCACCCCCGTGTCGACCGCCAATGTTTACTTAAGTATTTCCCATTTCCCTCAGGGAGGGACACCGCTTCTGGTGGACAGATATTCAAAAAGGCCATTAGCACTCTGCGGGCTTCTGGGTAAGGGAATATGCAAATCAGCTCATCACACCACCTTCTCAGGTAGCATGCCCTAGAATCGGTTCCGCAACTTGAGTGAAGGCCGATTCTAGGGTATGGTACCCGAGAAGGTAGTGTGATGAGCTGCAAATAAAGTTTGACTTGTTTGATTGAAATTCCAAGAAAAAAAACTGCAAAGTCAAAAACCGTATGGAACCATACACACATACTGTTCCCATCGACTCCCACGTTAAAAAAAAAAATAAAAAAATTATACGTTTCAATACGGTTTTTCACCCAGACCAAAAACTGGTAGTTTTTTTTTCCCGTACCCAAAACTGTAGCCTGACAAAACCGTACAGGATACAAAACTGACACAATCTGATGCATCTTTTGGCATACTGTCTTCAATGGAGAGTAAATGCATACGGTATTCAATATATTTTTGTACGGTTTTCAAATTGAAAACATATACGGGAATTGGTGTGAACCCAGCCTAACACTGCTATTATAAGGGCATACAGACATCAAAGATAGGATTCTATTTTTCATGACTACAAACAATGAGCCAAAGCAGAAAGGTGCCACGTATCAGCTGCTGATTCTATGGCGTGTCCATCCTAATCTTTCATGAATGACTTTGTAACACTACAATTCTCCTGTGATATCAGTGACTTTCAGAAGCTGGATTTGACATTCCCTTGTAAAACCTCTATAAAATGACAGCACTCTGATATTTTACCTGTCTCAGAAGAACTTAGGGAACGTTTTTTCCTTCCTCTCCTGGACACAAGCACTGGATTTCTGTCTGAACTGCTCTCCTGAAAATGACAGCACGTTAGATTTTATGTCCATCACCACAATTTTGCCTTTTAAAATCAACGCATAAATGTAACTTACATCAGATTTTTTCTCATCAGACTCATTCTTCTTATTGCCATCTAAGAAAAAGAAACAGTTATGTTGAAGTAAAAAAAAATAAAAAAGAAAGTCAGAACCAAAAAGATATTTTAGATGCTATATTAGTACTACTGGGCACCTTTTTTTGGATTGATGCGTCAAGAGGTTTCAACTTAGATAAAAAAAAAAAAATTTGCACATTTTATGCGGTATCTACCAAACCAACCAATTGGCACAGCAATAAGGAGATTTTTTTTGTGCTCACCGTAAAATCTCAACCTTCATTGGGGGACACCTTACAGATGGGTATATGCTCTTGCCACTAGGAGGCGCTGACACTAGGAAGAAAAAAAGTCAGCTCCTCCCTGGCAGGATATACCCTGCAGTGAGGTAATCAATTTTTTCACAAAGCAGTAGGAGAAGCCAACAAGAAATGTCCGAAGGACCCTGGAAAGGAATCCTGGATAAACAACCCAAGAACCGGAAAAAGTTATCTGGAAAAAAGATGAAGAAATGGATGGGTGCGGTGTCTTCCAATGAAGGCTACGAGAAAGATTTTACGGTGAGCACAAACAAAATCTCCTTTTCTCGGTCGCACTTCATTGGGGGACACCTTACAGATGGGATGTACCAAAGCAGTCCCCTAGGGTGGGAAAAACCAACCACCAGAGGAAAAAAAAAAAAAAAAAAATCAGTCCCGAGACTGAACTCCCGTGTCCACAAGGCCTGCGGACGAGCCCGCAGGTCAGAGACAAACTAGGCCCAGAAATAGAGCTCCCAGAAATAGAGCTCCCAGAAATAGAGCTCCCAGAAGATGCCTTGTTCATAGAGATTGGCTAGGACGCCAAAAGGAAGGGACCATCCTTTGTAAATTCAAGAAACCCGGTCCCTATAGAGAGGGACCAGAAAGGGTCGACCAGGAAGCCAGATGGGCCGAAACCATCCCGGAAGCAGATAGGAAAAAGTCCAAGGAACACAACAGGGAGATCAATGTATGCCTGATCTCCACAGGAGTGGAGACCAGAAGCCATAGGAAAAAAAAAAAAAAAAAAAAAAAAAAAAGACTGAATCGGCTCTGGAGAGATCTGATGCAGAGAACAGAACAGCTGCAGACCCAAAAACCCCTGACCCAGGGGCCCACCATGAGAACCCGGAAGGCGACAATAGCTGCACTGGTGTAATCCGGATAACCTGAACGCTCTCTAACTTGGGAGGACCTGGACCTCGAAGGAAAAAAAGAAGTGGAAGGCCCTGAAAAGGGGGAATCCTGGATACCGCAGAGACAGACCTGGAAACTGGAGATGTCTGAGACATCTGGAAGACAGATCCGTAATGGAAGACTCACACCTGAACAGACATCCACGAAAACCCTTCGGACGACAAACTTACATGTCGAAACAGGAAGAAGTGAAGGAGTGCAGTACAGAAAGACCACCCCACCTAATGGGATCGCGGAGGAGTCACTACACATGCCCGAGACCTTAACCATCACCAAGGCCCAAAGAACCGGAAGAGCCGTCTGAAAGGAAGGCACACCACAGCATCCTAGGACAAGCCAAGGAGACCAACCGGTGTTGGACCCCAGAGGTCTGAGCGGAACAGAGCACTCCGAAGAAACATCCCACCAGAACGGAAAAGGAGGGGAAAACAAATGAGTACCCAGCTGGGACTCAGGTTCTGGCCACAGGAAGGTTACTTCAGAAGAGTATGGAGTCAGTGCAGTACAAACTGACACAGACAAGAGGGAAGGAAGAACACACGCTTCCAGGGAGATTGCTCCGAGGGAGAAGAGCAATGGTAGCACCCGAACAACAGACTGTGGCTAGACCAGCTGACGCTGGCCATTCAAAAGTACATAAACTCCTCCCACCAGAGGAGAGAGCCAAGGCTGTGTGAGCAGCAGTAGATAACCATAAAACAAAGAGAGCCAGGTTGCAATGGTGGACCGTAAGCACACAAGCCTAGACAGCAAAAGTCTCTGTTGATTGTTCTCAGCAAAAACCAAGGGCCCAGTCCGGTACCCCACCTATATAGTGGAAACAGTGAAATGGCAACATCTTGGCAGCAGAAAAAAAAAATGCAACAAAGTAGTCCCCCTAGTGGAGGGAAAACAAGGGTGGACGAGAGAAAACTTAGGTACCGACCCATGCCAAGCACCCCGATCCCCATACTCCTGTAGAAAGGTGACTGGCAAAGTGTACCAGGCACTGTAGGAGCAGGGAAATGCTGCCCCACAGCCACAGAACAAGTACTGGGTCGACATAGCCCCCAGGCCCAGCGACAACCCATCGCCATCTGGAGGAGCCACCATGTGTCCCCAGAGGGATGGGAATCCTTCACACTGGAGCTGTGCAAAAATACAAGACGTGTTGAGAGCCATTGCAGACGGTGACAAAGGCAACCGAGTATTTGCCGGAGCCACCCCGGACCGAAAACCCGGAAAAGTACCTGGAGGAAGAGGGAGGGGCTGAACAGACTGACAACCCAGGCCAGAACAGAAGTGCTCAACCGCCGCAGAATTGCGGAAACAAAATCACAGGAAGCCACGAGGCACTCCCCACCGAACAGAAGGAAAGGTGGGCTCAACACTTACAGAGCGGTCTCAGCATATGTAGGGACACGATATGGGCACCTCACGATAGTAGTGGGGTACCAAGACTGCAGACACGAACGAAGCCACAGGCATCCAAAGGACCAGCAGGAAGGGAGGTATGCCTCTAGAAGACCCACATTGCAACCTTAGAAAGGGAAACTGAGTGATGCTGCTGTTGCTGAGAAAGTCCCTGGGACCTGCAGAAAAAACCCACACCCCATCTCCTAATGGTGCTAGACACCAAGGCTGCAGATGCAGACTCAGGAAATGAAGAATGCACGTGCAGCAGGAAACATGCAGACACACACACTGCCTTAAAGGGAGAAGAAGTCCCAAGAACCCACATTGCAGGACTACACCGGGAAAGAGACACTGGACTACAGCCGCGGAAGAAACGGGGAGGTGACTTGGTGGATTAGAAAACCATGCAGAGACATGGGGCATAGGGACCATGGTCACACCGGGTCCAGCATACTGAAACACAGTGAAGGGAGATAACAGCCTACAGAAAGAGCAGCAGGCATGAAGAAGGACCTAATAAAGTAGAGAACCCTGCAAACCAGTATGTGATGCTTTGGATAAGGCCCAAGAAGCAGCACGGGGCGACACACTCAAAACTACCCTTGGCAGTGGGTTACCTGAACTACCATCCACGGTGTGGAAAGTGTCTGGTAGTTGACCCGGAGTAAGCCATGCGTACAACCGTCTGGCCGACCGGAATAGGAGTCTTGAGCGCACAAGGTCACTCTATGCAAACTCCCACAGAAAGCAGAGTACCAGAGTGAGGCCTATCCAACGGGCGACCTGGCTGTGTAGAAGACCCAACAGACGAAGGACTGTCTGACTGGCATCAATGCTATGTACGTGTAGGGACCCTCCTCCAGATCCCTCACCTAGCCGTGAAGTACGGGAAACTTAGCTATGTCCGCGGCAGCCCTGAGGTCATAGACCGATGGCAGTGGAAACTGTGCAGAAAACAGTCTGGCTGAACAAGAACAACACAAGTGCATGTTAAAAATGGAACAGTCAGATAGGCGATAACTGTGCCCCTTTGTCATAGGTGGGACATAGAGGGAGGCACAGGAGCCGTGAAATGCATCCCTGTCATCCTGTATAGGGTCTGTAGGACACGCTGGGTAAGTTCTACATCTACCGCGCACAGCAGTGGAGTACCAGAACTCCAGCTGCAGATACATCAGCCGCATGACTTGTGACAGGCGGCAGAGGAAACCATGCAGACCACTGTCGGGCTTGCCGGTATGAATCCATAGACAAAAATTAATTCCTTTGGGCACCTTGCACAGTAGTGAGGTACCGGAACTCCAACCGCAGATACATCAGCCGTGTGATGAGTGACAGGCAGTGTAGGAAACCATGCAGACCACTGTCTGGCTTACTGGTATGGGTCCATAGTAGACAACAAGTCATTCCGTCGGGAAGGGCGGCCCATAGCAAAACTATTCTGTCAGTGTCAGGATCTGTCCAGAGCAGGTGTCTGCAGAGAGCACTGTGGTTAGACAGGAAAAATATTCAAAAAGAAAAGAACTTCCTGTGGAGCATACAGCAGCTGAGAAGTACTGGAAGTTTTTAAAATAGAAGTAATTTACAAATCTGTAAATTTTCTGGCACCAGTTGATTTAAATAGACGCTCATTAAGACTAATTTTTGCCATTGCACTCTTTATGGTAAATAAAAAAATCTTTCTAATGTACTAAATGAAGTTTTCTTTTTGTTTAAAAAAGCTGCCACTAGGTGTCTCCCTACTTGTCCAGAGCACATTTTCCCCCATCTTTTGCACAGACTTTGGAGTCCTGCTGGCCTGGCAGAAGTCCAAAATCAAGAAATGCTGAGGGTGTGTGCATAGCCTTATCCAATCAGAGCTCATCTCCAGGGCTGTGGAGTCGGACGAAATTTTGGGTACCTGGAGTCTGAGTGGGCAAAAAATGTCCCAATTCACAAAAAGTTATGATTAATGACTTCTTTACTGTAAGAATAAAGACCAATGCATGCAGTGCCTCACGTAACCGCAAAACGAACACATTAAGTGACCGTGAAGAAGCATGCTTTTCATGTGCTTCACTATATGGCACGCAACGCACAATTAGGAGCGGCAATACTTAGTGTTTTTATTTTCCTGGAATACAACTTTAAACATGACTATGGGATTCTACTAGGGAAATCATGTTTTATAATAAATGCCCCTTCCTGAATCCTCCCACTGCCCTATCTTCAGCAGCAGATCAGCACACAAAAAGGAGAAAGCAGCAGTTTATGCCCAACTACCTCTCTCTGCTAGAAGAGCTTAGAACAACTTGGTGGAACAGCTTCTTGGATTCAACTGTAAGTGTTTATAAATATATTTGCATATTAATACAGAGGAGTCTGAGGAACAAAAACAGCGGAGTTGGAACATTTATCTACCAACTCCACAGCCCTGCTCATCTCACACACTGTACTGCTCTGATCAGAGTAAGGGAGGAAGTTCTCCTCTGGATGACTTCAGATGATGTCACTCCTGCTGAGGAACGCCCCTTCCCAATATGTGAATTTGACTGAGCAGAAAATAGAGCAATATCAAGGTAGAAAAAAAAAACAAATAATAAAAATAAAGGCAAGGGTTGATTTATCATTAGGGATGTCCTGATACCATGTGCAATGGAGGCGGCTGCTGTAGTATGAGCAAAGATTTCTCTCCCCTCCATTGGACAGAACAGGGAATTTGCATTAGCAGCAAGACAGATGTCTCCGGGCAATTGTGCAGACATTCACTTGGTGAGCAGCGATAGAAACCGAGTCACTTGCACTATCTAGATATAAATTGAAGTTAGTGCAGGTGACTCTGCTGTAAGATTGCCTCTAATAGTAGGTAGTATCCCCTTGTAGGTAGTATAGATAGTTGTAGACATTAGCAGCAGCCCCCACCCCCCCCCCCCTTTTAGCAAGCATGACCCCCCCCCCACCCCTGTAGTTGCTCACTTGTGCCCGACACCGCAGCCCCTTTCTTCCGTACATATGACTGCCGCTGCCCCATTCTGCCGTCCGCATCATGGAGTCTTATGGAGGAGCACGTGACATACACATCACTCTGCTTCCTCCGTAGCGTTACACTGGGCGCAGGGAAGTAGGTGGAGTGAGGTGTGTGTTACATGCTCCTCCATAAAGACTCCATGATGTGGACGGCAGAACCGGGCAGCGGCAGTGATGCGGATCAGAGAACTGGGCAGCGAAGCACTCCACCAGGTACCTGCTTTGGTATCGGGGACATTAGACGAGTCCCATATACCATGCAAATACCTGGTATCGGCCCCGATACAGATACTAGTATCGGTATATCCCTATTTATCATTACGGAAGCAGTGAACATGATTTAACAAGATCATGAGAGGTACTCTAAAAACAATTGTTTTCCACCAGAGTATCCCTTTAAGCAATCTACATCTATTCGGTCACATACAACAAATATTAGGCGACAGTGTGTTGACTACAAAGCCTTGGCTTATTTGATCCCAAGCGATTTCAAGAGAGATAAAGACAAGAATCTATGCAGACAGTGACATTCTTCCACATCAAACGGAGCAAATCCTTGCCCTGGTTTCTCATGGTCATGCTGAAAAAGGAGAGATCCTGCATGGCACATTCTATGTTTGGCTATGGAGGTTGCAGGCCTCTTCTCAGTCTTCCTATTTAGAGTGGCATCCACATACTTTCTAATGTGCAGAATAAGAAGATTTTTTAACACTTACCGTAAAATCTCTCTCTCTCTCTCAAAGGATCCATTTGGGGACACAGGCCGTGGGTGTATGCTGCTGTCTCTAGGAGGTGTGACACTATGATAATAAAAAAAAGTCAGCTCCTCCCAGCAGGATATACCCGCTTTCAGGCTCTGAGCTAGTCAGTTTAAGTTCCAGAGCAATAGGAGGAGACTAGAGATGAGTGAACTTACAGTAAATTCGATTCGTCACAAACTTCTCGGCTCGGCAGTTGATGACTTTTCCTGCATAAATTAGTTCAGCTTTCAGGTGCTCCGGTGGGCTGGAAAAGGTGGATACAGTCCTAGGAGACTCTTTCCTAGGAATGTATCCACCTTTTCCAGCCCACAGGAGCACCAGAAGGCTGAACTAATTTACGCAGGAAAAGTCATCAACTGCCGAGCCGAGAAGTTCGTGACGAATCGAATTTACTGTAAGTTCGCTCATCTCTAGAGGAGACCAATAGGTCAAAGAAAAACCCAAAACTGTCGAAGAACCAGAAGAAAAAACATAACTGAACACACCCTTGGACAGAGAACCAAAGGAAAAACCCAAAAAAGGGCGGGAGCTGTGTCCCCCAATGGATCCTTCGAGAAAGAAATTTTATGGTAAGTATTAAAAAATCTCCTTCTCTTATCAGCTCCATTGGGGGACACAGACCGTGGGACGTACCAAAGCCGTCCCTTGGGTGGGCAGATAAGTAATCAGGCAGACGGCCAATCCACTGCTGCCTGCAACACTTTACGACCTAGACTAGCAGCCGATGCGAAAGAATGAACTCGGTAAAACCTTGAGAAAGTGTGCAAAGACGACCAGGTAGCCGCCTTGCAAATCTGCGAGGCAGAGGCTCTATTCTGGAGAGCCCAGGATGCCCCAACAGAACGTGTGGAATGAGCAACAACCCTGAAAGGAGGAATCTTCCCCTTACAGCGATAGGCTTCCGATATTGGCGGACCGAATCCACCAAGAAATTGTGTCCTTGGAAGAAGGTTGTCCCTTGCGACGACCTTCCGTAAGGACGAAAAAGGAATCACACTGACGAAACGAAGAAGTGATGGAGAGATAAGACCGAACAGCCCGAACTACATCCAGCTTGTGTAGTAAGCGCTCGTTAGGATGAGAAGGAGCCGGACAAAAGGACGGGAGGACAATGTCCTCATTGAGATGAAAGGCGACGACCACCTTAGGTAAAAAGGAAGGATCTGGCCGGAAAATGACCTTGTCCTGGTGGATCACCAGAAACGGAGAACGGCAGGAAAGACCTGCCAGTTCAGACACCCTCCGGATGGAGGTGATAGCCACAAGAAACGCAAGTTTCCAAGAAAGGAGGCGGAGAGACACCTCTCTAAGGGGCTCTAAGGGTGCACCCTGGAGGGCACTCAGAACCAAATTCAAGTCCAAAAGGGGGAGAAGGTGACAGATAAAGGAGGAACAGCGTGCGCCACTCCTTGCAGGAAGGTCCGGACATGAGAAAGAGAAGCCAGGGGCCACTGGAAAAGAACAGCAACGGCCGAAACCTGACCTTTAAGGGAACTGAGAGACAACCCCAGTTCCAACCCCGACTGCAAAAAGGAGAGAAGACAGGGAACCGAGAAGGTCACCGGGGAGAAGTCATGAGCTTCACACCAACGAAAATAAGACTGCCAAGTACGGTGGTAAATTCTTGCGGAGCAAGGCTTACGTGCCTTGAGCATGGTGTGAATGACTTGGGTAGAGAACCCACTGGCCCTCAAAACCGCGGTCTCAACCGCCATGCCGTCAAATGCAGCGACTGTAAATTGGGGTGGCAAAGAGGACCCTGAGAGAGTAGGTCTGGGCAGAGCGGAAGGCGCAGAGGAGCGTCGTCCAGGAGCCTGACTACGTCGGCGTACCACGACCTTCGGGGCCAATCTGGAGCTACCAGAATGGCGGGGATGTCCTCTGCCTTGAGCTTCCTCAGCACCCTGGGAAGGAGCGGAAGAGGAGGGAACAGATAAGGTAGGGCGAACCCCGCCCAAGGAATCACTAGGGCGTCCACGGCCAGAGCCTGAGGGTCTCGGGACTTAGACACAAACGGAAGACTCTTCCGATTGTGCCGGGACGCGAAGAGGTCCACGTCCGGAATGCCCCAGAGGTCGCAGAGCTGCGTGAAGACCTCCGGATGAAAAGACCACTGGCCGGGGTCGGGTGAGGACCGACTGAGGAAGTCCGCTTCCCAGTTGAGCACTCCCAGAATGTGAATCGCCGAAATGGCCGGGACCTTGTTCTCCGCCCAGGTGAGAATCTTTTGTCACCTCGGCCATGGCTGCCGAGCTGCGAGTGCCGCCCTGTCGATTTGTGTACGCCACGGTCGTGTTGTTGTCCGACTGAACGCGGACAGGACGGGACTCCCAATGAGGAAGACAAAGAAGAATCGCCCGTAATTCCAATATGTTTATCGGAAGAAGGGTCTCCGGGGGAGACCAGAGTCCCTGAACCGTCCAATCTCTGTACACGTCGCCCCAGCCCGACAGGTTGGCATCCGTTGTAACAACCTGCCAGTGAAGGGGAAGAAAGGACCGCCCTTGGAGAAGAATGAGGGAGCGAAGCCACCAGAGCTGAGACTGACAGGCCCTGCGAGGGAGAGCAATCTGACGATCGAGGGACAGAGGAGACCTGTCTCATCGAGAGAGAATCGCCAGTTGAAGGGGGCGGTAACGAAACTGGGCAAAGGGTACGGCCTCCATAATTGCCACCATCCGACCCAGGACTTCCATACAAGTGCGGATGGAGACATACCTGGGTCCGAAGGGAGCGGACCCCCGACCGGAGCGCCAGACGTTTGTCCGGCAGAAGACAAATTCGGGCAGAGGCAGTGTCGAATTGACGTCCCAGGAAGGTTAGAGACTGGGTAGGACAGAGGACTGACTTGCCCCGGTTGACCATCCACTCGAAGCGAGTCAGTGTGGAGAGTGACGTCCAGATTCTCCAGAGTCTGGGCTCTGGTTAGAGCCTTGATGAGAAGGTCGTCCAAATAGAATATCACCGAGATCCCCCCCGACCGTAACAGGCCCATTACTGGCGCAAGGATCTTTGTAAAGACCCGAGGAGCCGTGGCTAGACCGAAGGGGAGGGCTACGAATTGAAAGTACCCCTCCGGAACCGCAAAGCGGAGGTACCGATGATGGCCAGGAAAAATTGGCACATGGAGGTAGGCATCCTTGATGTCCACCGATGAAAGGAACTCCCCTTGTTCCAGGGACGCCACCACCGGAAGGAGAGATTCCATTCTGAAGTGGCGGATGAGAAGGTGACGGTTGAGACGCTTGAGGTCTAGGATTGGTCTCACAGAACTGTCATTCTTGGGAACCACAAAAAGATTTGAATAGAAACCCCGAAAACTTTCCCCTGGAGGAACGGGGACGATAACCCCCTGGAGAAGCAGAGACTGGAGAGCCGCTCGAAATTGCTTCGCCAGGAGGAGGAGACCGGGAGGTCCGGGATCGAAAAAAGCGATCCCTCGGAAGGGAGGCGAATTCGATCCTTTAACCGTTGGACACCACATCCCTGACCCAAGAGTCCTGAATATGTGAAGTCCAGATGTCTTGGAAAAACAAGAGACGACTTCCCAACCGAAAAGAAACCGCGGATGGGGGCCTCACTTGCCCAAGCAGAAGTGGGTTTGTGGTTACCCGATTTGGGCGCAAAACGGCCGGACCGGTTGGAGTCCAACTTCCAAGACGGGCTTGCCCTGAACGAGGGAGCCTTCTTGTCCCGCGAGGGCGCCTGCCGGATCCTTTACTGGGGCCAGAGGTCCGAAAGGAAAATGACTTCCGCTGGGAAGTAGGGCGAGCCTTATTTTGAGGTAACAAGGAACTCTTACCTCCCGTTGCCTCAGAGATAATCTCATCAAGGAGTTTGCCAAAAAGACGGGAAGCAAAGCTCAGTGAGAGACCTTTTGGAAGCGGCATCTGCATTCCAAGCTTTAAGCCACATACAGCGGCGGAGAGCCGCTAGGTGACCCACAGCAAAGGCAGAACAACGGGCTGACTGCATGGAAGCTGTGCACAGAAAGTCCCCAGCTTTAGCACATTGGAGAGCCAGAGCAGATAGATCCTCTTTGGGGGATCCCGCTGAGATATCCTGATGGAGCTTTTGGCACCACTCTGACAGGGCCTTGGACACCCATGTTGAGGCGAAGATGGGAAGAGGAGAAGAGCCAGCTGCTTCAGAAGCGAACGTCGCTAAAGATTCTACCTTCTTGTCTGCGGGATCCTTGAAGATAGCGGCATCTGCCAGAGGCAGTGTAGTTGCCTTAGAGATCTGGGAGATTGGTGGATCCACTGAGGGAGGGGAAACCACCTTAGCGACAAAGTCCTTGTCAAATGGATAACGTTCTTCAATTGTCTTGATTTCCGGGAACCTCTGGTCTGGATGTTTCCATGCGGATTCCAGAATGTCGTCAAAGTCAGTGTGAGAGCTGAACCTTTGAGGTGCTGGCTTAGCACGATGAAAGGATACTCCTGGATTGACATCCGAAGATCCTGGGTCCTCCAAGTGAAAGGTGTCTCATATGGCTGTCACCAATAAGTTCACCGTTGCAATTGAGTCTGAGCGGTCCTCTGAGTCAGATGCCGGCTCGGAAGCCTCGTCCACCAGGGGAATGTGAATGAGTAGAGGCAGTCCTGGAGGGGGGGAAACCCAGACCGGGTACTCTGCTCTGGCGTAGCAGAGCGGCGACTCCGAGAACGTCCTCTGGAGGAGCGACGTTTGTGCCCAGAAGATAGGGGGCGGGACCCGCGAGGGGAACGCTCACGTCTATCAGAAGACTCAATGGAAGAGTCAGACGAGGCACCCCTAGCACGCTTGTGAGAGTGTGAAGTACGGGGAGACGAGGAGCGGGCCCTCTCAGAGGTCCTGCGCAGGGAAGACCCCTTCAAGGCGGACACCATTTCCCGGGAGGCCTCAGCCACCGAACGGGAGACTTGGGTCAAGTCAGCCATAGACTGGGTCAGGGAAGAAACCGAGGCTGTTGGAGCGGCTGAACCCACCAGAACCGAAGGGTCATCAGGGGGCACCAGAGGGTCTGGGGGAGCAGTGGAGCAGGCAGGGCAAGTGGGCTCAGCAGAGCCAAACATCTTGGTATTACAGTGCTTACAGATATAATAAGTCACTGAAGTTCCAGGTTTCTGTTTGGAGGGAGGAACCGCCCTGGGTATGGACATAATGTGGGAAAAAAGAAGACAGGAACTTTCTCACCCTAGTCTGTGTCCCCGGTCAGCTGCAGTGAGGAGAATCCGCTCCGTGCAGCCAGAGAGACTGAACAGGCCAGCCAATAGGGAGGGAGGGGCATGCCTGAAGCAAGGCACCCAGTAACCGACCCCTTCACATAGAAAATCGCGCCCACGGCGCTGATTTGACACTGCTTCGCGCCTGAGAGCTCCCAGCCCAGTGGGCGGGGCTACAGACCGGCCAAAGAAGAACTGTCATGGCGCCCGCTCCTTGTCCCGAGCACACCTGCCTAGCCGCATATGTGCTCGGGGGGAATAGAGCGGGCGGCCAAAACACCGGCAGAGGCTGCCGGCGAAAGTGAAAGTAAGCCGGTGCTGAAGCGCCCGGCTTGTAGCAGCGCCGCGGCTGTCAGCCCCGTATATGGCGCTGCAGGCATAACGAAAGTAAGCCTGCGCTGAGAGCACCCGGCCCGAAGCAGCGCCACGGCTGACAGACACATATAAGGCGCTGGAGTAGTTGCACCAACACACACACACACACCATAGTAAAGTGCCCCATACTACATGCCCCATAAAGTAAGGTGCCTTACAATATATGCCCCCTCAGGTGCCACTGCTCCCCCAGCATAAAGTGCAGCCCCTGTATAATCAAGCCCCATAAACTGAAGGTGGGCCAAAACCGGGGGAGAAAAAGGGAGGAAGTACTTACCTCAGTCAGAAGAACTTACCTAATGGGGTCTTCAGTGATGTCTTCAGTCAGCTTTTTGTCCCTGCATCACGCCTAGCTGCTATGCGCGAGCAGAGAAAAAGGGGGACCCGGACCCATGAGGTACCAACCCAGACGCTGACCGTTGGCGAGGGGGGGGGTGAACAGCGCATATACGCAATGTCTGTGCCCCCTTACTCACTGTGGGGAAACAGGGAACCTGAGCCCCCACCTGAAAATAGAAAAGAAAAGGAATAAAAAAACTAACACGTCCCTATACTACGAAAATAAAAAATCAGAAGACCTGGTCTGGAAAATCCAGACCTTGTCCATTTCCTTCAGACACTAAGCTTAAACTGACTAGCCCAGAACCTGAAGGCGGGTATATCCTGCTGGGAGCTGACTTATTACCATAGTGTCACACCTCCTAGAGACAGCAGCATACACCCATGGTCTGTGTCCTCCAATGGAGCCGAAAGAGAAACAGTTTTTATTACGAGCCCACCATGCCATTGATACTAGGCTTTAAAAGTTTTACTGTTTATATATTCCCTTAAGTTACTTACCTTGATTCTCTTTGGCATTTTTCTCAGATGTAGATTTTTCCTAGAGAATAATGAAATAAGAGAAAAAGTGCAAAATATAAAAATTATTAATAATACAAAAAAGTTTACTAAAATGTGCACAATACTGAGAAAAGAGAGTTTCACTAATATTGATGGTAGTAGGGAATATACTTTTATAAGTGTATTTTGAAAGAACAGGGTTGTTTAAGGATATATATATTATATTTATTAATTTTTTTATATATTTTTTCTTTTATTTAAGATATGGATAAAACAAAGTATCTCTTTCAACAAGCGTTATTAAAAGTCTATTATCTTGTGTCTACAGCTTATAAGTAGACCTGTGTGCTTCCATGGCAACACACACTGGGGGACATTTACTAATCTAGTCTATTCTGGGTATGCTTATAGACCAGCGTATGTGGTAGTCTCCTGTCTATTGTGCTCCTAATTTATCAAAGGTTTCACAGCCCTTGATAAATTCTGTGCTCAGACTTCAGGGTCTACAGCTTAAACTGCATTTAGACCTGCTCCAACATGGTCTGACATTTCAGCGTATTTTGGGCAGATGCGACTTGTCGCACAAAAGTCGCACTTGATAAATTCAGCATCAATGCATTTTCCAATGCATTTCCGTCTAAAATAGACTTGCATGCATCATGTTCTAAAAATCCTCTACAGCAAAAGTCGCAGAAAAGTCGCACATATTTAGACTGCGACTTTCTGTGCGACAAATTTAGACAGGAAAAACCAGTCTAAATCCTTTGATAAATCTCCCCCATTGTGTAGTCAGACCCTCTGTGACCAGAATACAGTTTGCCTGCAGTCTGACATCTTTGAGACTCATTGGTCTGCAAAGAAAGTGTAGAAACAAAATTATAGAACATTTTAATCGATAATGTTAGAAAAGTTGCCTATTTTTTCTATTTCGATATATTGGCATAAAAAGTTGCTAGACACAGCCATTTAGTGTAAAAGAGCAAGTAAATGTTGACTTCAGAATGCTTATAAGTACATTTCTAAATATGCCAAGCTTTTCACTCTTTAGTACCAATGTAGAGGGTTGTTGATATACAAAATCTATGACATCATCTACTCATATAAGTAAAAATTTGACACAGATTAAATGGGAACCACAACCAGAACCTTTTTAAAACATTGTAGTTGCAAAACGTACATCTAGAGGGCGCTGCTCTTCTGAAGCCTGCTTTTTTGCTGCCTCTATGATTAAAACAGAAAGCATAAGGATCACACAAATAAAGTGGTTCAGAACAAAAGCACATGATTGAAAACACTTACCAGCTTGCATGGCCAAAGCTAAGAGAGTCCGTCTCTTTGGGGGTCTACCCCTCTTTCTTTTTTCAGGTTGAGGTTTAGGCTCAGATTCCTTATGAACAGAAGAAAAATAAATCACGTAGTACAGGTTGTAAAATAAAGGAAACCGGATTATAAGAGGTAAAAGACACATAACTAACCACATCAGATTTTGGATCTGGTTGCGTTCCTTGTACTTTCTCCTCTTCCTTTACATATTTATCCTCGCTTTTTTTGATTGGGTCAATATCTGTGTTCAGAAGCACAATGATTTTTATAGGTTCTGATCTTACACAGCATTTATGGACACAGCAGAGACAATTTGGGATATCCTGTTGTAGTCTTCCCAAGCATTGGACAATTCTTACCTTCTTGCTTTGTAATACTTTTAGGTTCTTTTGGTCGGTCCATATTTATTGAAAGAGAATCATCTAAGACATCAGGTTTCTGGTCCTATGCATGAAAGGAAAAAAAAAAATGGATCCAAGCTTCTCAAAATTAGGCCTCTAAGGCCAATAGGTACATTAGCTGAGTATCATAAAAAGGGGTATTCCAAGTTGATTTTTTTCTTTATTAAAATGTGCTCAGCATGGGAGGAAAAAAAAAAAAAAAAAAAAAAAAAAAAATTTTCCCTCCCAGGCTGAGCACATTTTAATAAAGAAAAAAAAAAATCTACTTTGAATACCCCTTTTTATGATATAGATATATATTTATTTTCTCCCATGGCTGGCCCCATTGCACCTTGCTTGCTGTGTTTGGGGATCGGCACAAACTGCCTGCTCAGCAATTCAGCAAATAAGGAGTCTTCTGTGGCCCCTGATTGGCTAAGCAGGCAGTGCTGTGCAGCGGGACCGGCTATGGGAAACCAGCTGCGGCATCCGCCAAGGCTGAGCACATTATTTGAAGAATTAAATAGAAATGATAAAATTTCTCTCTTTCATTTTCTCTACAGAATGTCTCCACTTATTATCAATGCAGATTCCAATGTAAACTAAATGACTGAACACAGCTTCTAATCCTGCGCATCAAATCTGCACAGAATAATGTACGTGTGAATAGACCCTTAAAGGGAAAATTTGATCCTACCCGATCCCATGGTCACCACAACTAGTGCTTCTCTTGATAGGCGTTAATGATTTACCGACAAAATTTAGAGCGCCGATTTGCATGATTTGTGTCATTGCCAAAACTGTATTACACCGAAAATGGAAATCGGCCGAAATACCCACTTCTGACGAATTACCAGCAGCAATTAACCTTACCTGTGCCCACGAGAAAATACTATCATTAGGTAACGACACTCACCAAGCTTTCCTATCTAGATGGAGCTGTTGGCTCCGCTATACACACTATGTGGGAGTTTGACCTTTTTGCTCTATACATCACACCTGCACCCCCCCACACAGAGGTATTAATCATGCCATTGAACTGCTACGGCTATTACATAGTTCTCGTCCCTTTATAAAACAGCAATGTTATGATTAAATCTAAGATTGCAATACTGTCATAGTCAAATATGTCTCTCCTATGTATTGCCACTTTGTATGTACACCGAGCTTATTTCCTTGTTTTGATTGGTTATGTAAACTTTGCGATTCACGCTGGGTATGCCTGGCTAACTTTGTAAATTTGAAAACTTAATAAAAACTATTAATTTAAAAAAAAAAAAAAAAAAAAAAAAAGGAAAATTTGCAAAAACTTCACAAAAGATTTTTCAAAAGTAATTTCAACCTAAAAAGGTGATCAAAACAATAAGAATATTGTTTATTTGCATATATTTATTGGAAGGATATAGGAGACTAGGGCTACACAATATGGGAAAAATGTGCGATTGCGATTATGGGCCTAAATATTTCGATTTCTATATGCGATGCGATATTCTATATGCGATGCGATATAATAAATGGTGAAATCCCTCCATTCCATGTCCGATCTCCATTTTACAACTATCCACTCATTTTATGCCCACCGCCCATTTTACATCATCTCCCCTGTCACATTCTCCCCTCATGGTCACATCTTCTTCCATCACATTTTCCCCCTGTCACATTCCCCCCTGCCACATTCTCACCCCCTGCCACATTCTCACCCCCATATCACATCTCCCCCCCCCCACTCACATCCCCCCCGTCACATTCTCCCTGACCCCCCTGTCACACATTCCCCCCCCAGCCTAGTCACATTCTCCCCCCTGTAAGTAGCTTTTTGTACTGCAGCAATACACCGGGTCTTCAAATCTCCCACCGGATCCGGGAAACCCAGTGTGTTTGCAGCCGCAAGAGACCTTTCCCCATCAGCCAATCACTGGCTTGACACGTGACACAGCTGCGTCCAGCGATTGGCTGAAAAGGGAAAAGTCCTATTATTTGTATGGTAAAGAGGAGACCCCCGGACTGCACGGAGACGAACGGCATCTGCAGGGACCGGGAATGTGAGCAGAAGATTTTTATTTTTACCCCCTGCACCCTTTCAGTGTTTTTCTAGCAGGGTGATTCCAGCTGTTGTGAAACTACTACTACCAGCATGCCCAGACAGCCTTTGCTGGTCCGGGCATGCTGGGAGTTTTAGTTTTGCAACAACTGGAGGCACCCTGGTTGGGAAACACTGACTTAGTATTTAAACTTGTTTTTACCCGCTCTGGCCGGCCCCGCCTGCAGCAGCACATGGAAGCCAGCCCGAGCAGATAATCGCAGGTTTTCCCAGGGGGCCGTATCGCTATATTGCAAAAAGCAAAAGTCACGATTCGATTGCTTTTGCGATATATCGGGCAGCCCTAAAGGAGACAAAAACGTGTTTCATCCGACACAATGTGTATAAACAGCTGAGAGTGCGTGCAAATCCAGCTTTACTGCTATGCGACAACCACCAACATTAGATTACTAAAACACCCAAATTGACGGGTTACTTACACAAGAGTCAGCATTCTGCTCAGAACATACACGCTCCATGACACAGTCTGAGGGAAAAAAAAATGTAAAACAAAAGAGATTATTGTAGGGAACTGCCCAGTAAACAATATTAATGTGCGCACACCCTTAATACTGGTAGTATGACATAGTAGCCCACAGGCCAGTCTGTTAGAATAGGTTTGGTTCCCCATGCATTCAGTGACAGACTGAGTGGGCATTTTACTCTCCGTTGACACGTGGAGCAGAAGGTGCTGGCCAGTCAGGACTGGCCACCATGGGGACGCATTAGCAGGTAGTGGCATGTAAGTACTCATTTTTAAACAGTCTAATCCCTTTAACAATAATTAACAAACCCGGACAAATATTGCCATGAATAAGACTTTAATGGATAGTTCAAAAAGGTCCCTGTAAACAGGCAAACAAATTTATATAGTTGATTGGCACTAAGGGGTTAAACTAAGGTCAGAGGAGTGCCTATAGCCATTCGGTCCCAGCTGCCATCAGCAGCCAGGACCCGCGGCTAATGCCGGGCATCATCCCTTTAGATGCCGCGATCAAAGTTGATTGCGGCACATAAAATGCAGAAAAGAGACTCCCGGCAGCTCAGCAGAGCTGATCAGGCTAATCACAGGGAAATGTTCCAATCAGCTGAGAGGACGGTATAGCATTAAACAGTGTATGCAATCTAATGATTGCATGCAATAGTCCCCTATGGGGGCTAAAATAAAAAATAAAATAAAATTAAAAAAAGATTTTGAATAAATGATTTAACCCCTTCAAAAATAAGACTAAATAAAACTTTTACTATAAAAATAAAATAAAAAATAAAAACACATGCGGCACCGCCGCAGGCGTAAATGTCTGTACTATGAAAATAAAGCGTTAATTAAACCGCACGGGTCAATGGCAGAGACGTTAAAAAACTTTAAAAGTCGAAAATTGCATATATTTTGTCACTTTGTATACCCCAAAAAAGAAAAAAAATATAAGTATCAAAAAGTCCTGTCAAAACAAAAATAGTACCGATAACTTCAGACCACGGCACAAAAAATGAGCCCTCCTAAAGCCCCGTATACGGAAAAAAAAATAATAATTAAAAAACGTTAATTTTCAATCAAAGAGTGATTTTTTTTTATAAACAAGTAAAACAAAATAAAACATACACACACACATATATATTATATATATATATATATATATATGTTATTTTAATCGTACAGAATTAAGGTAAGGGGCCTCATTTACTAAGAGTGTATGGTTTTTACTGGTGGGAAGTGTTTCAGACTTGCAGGATTCCGCTCTTTTTACTTGGGGAAAAAGTTGGGAAAATTTGTCTGACCAGCTTTTTCTAGGTGGAAATTTCCAGCCATTTATCCACAGGATTGTGTGAATTCAATAGTAAATAGGTCGGGCTGTGAAACCACACCCTTTTTGTGCTGGGCACACCCCCATTGTGTCAGACCACACCCCTTTGTTTTTTCACAGTACAACATGGGGTTTGTCGGATTTTCTTGGCGCACACGTCGCAGACACTTTGCGCCAAAATAACCAGACAAAAACTGTTATTAACTTAGTAAATGAGGGCCAAGGTGTCATCGTCATTGTTACTGAAAAGTGCACTGTGTAGAATCGGAAGGCCTCAAAAAGTTACAATTTACATAGATACCTAGATACATACATAGATTTTGTGGTGAAATGATTGATGTCATTACAAAGTACAAATGGTGGCGCAAAAAACAAGCCCTTGTGTAAGAGTCAGTAGGTGGAGGTTATGACTTTTACAAGGGGAGGTGCAAAAACACAAAAGTGCAAAAATGAAAAAAAAAGCCTGCATCCTTAAGGGGTTAAACAACAATTTATATGGGGCAATTATCGGAAGTGAATGACCAAAAATAGTTTGCACGGCCCTTCACTTCCATTACTGTTGGCAGCAGAATCCTAAAAAAAAGGATGTGTTAATTACACTTAGAGGAGAATCATCCCATTCCCCCAATTATCATTCCCTGTATTCTCTGTACAATTTAGGGTCCAGTTAGCAGAGTTGGATCCTCTGACATACACACTATACAAAGTAGCCAAACAAGTCTTTAAATTGAACTTTAAAGGGGTACTCCGCCCCTAGACATCTTATCCCCTATCCAAAAGGATAGGGGATAAGATGTCAGATCGCCGGGATCCCGCTGCTGGGGACCCTGGGGATCACTGCTGGGGACCCTGGGGATCGCCGCTGCAGCACCCCGCTATCATTACTGCTCAGAGCGAGATCGCTCTGCACGTAATGACGGCTCCACCCCTTGTGACGTCACGGCCTGCCCCAGTCAATACAAGTCTATGGGAGGGGGCGTGGCAGTAGTCACGCCCCCTGCCATAGACTTGCATTAAGGGGGCGGGCCGTGATGTCATGAGGAGCGGAGCCATGACGTTACGCTGCTCCGGCCCCGTATCGCCCGTCATTATGCACAGAGCGAACTCGCTCTGTGCAGTAATGATGGCGGGGTGCCGCAGTGGCGATCCCTGGGGTGCCCAGCAGCGGGACCGCGGCGAACTAAGATCTTATCGCCTATCCTTTGGATAGGGGATAAGATGCCAGGGGTGGAGTACCCCTTTAAAAAGTACTCCGGTTTATTAAAATTTATCCTATATCCAAAAGATCTGGGATAAGTGTCTGATCATCAAATATGCGCAGGATACTGTACATGAATAGACCCTTAAAAACTTATTTTATCGCATGTAGTGTGTAAATTGAAGCACAAAAAAAAAAATAAGAGCCTACCTGAAGTAACTATTACATTTTGGTTTTCAGAGGCATCAGCTGAGGTAGAGTTTTGGCCTTCTGTTTTCTTTTCAATTTGGTGATTTGCGATAAAAGTTTCTTTAGACTCTTCAAGTTTGTTGCTGGACTGAGAAATACTACCCTTGTTGAGTTCTGGGGGAACTTCATTGGAATTTGAGGCTTTCCCTGTGTCCAATTCCTGTACTGCCATGGTTTTTAGAGCGGCTTCACTGCTGTCCGTAGAAGGAACGTGCATTTCATGGGCTTCTGATTTCTCTTCTAATAAAGCTTTGTTTGGTACATCATCAGAATACAATGTCTCATCCAAAAAGGTGTTGCTTGCCGCACTACTGCTTTCTATTAGAGAATCTTGAGACTCAACTAACGCTCTAGTGTCCAGGTCACCGGTGCATTTGTATTCCTCTTTTAAATCATCAAGTTTCTCCCCGGAAATCCCTGCAGCACCAAGTGTTAAGGACCCAGGTGCACATACATCAGAAAGATTACCACTCTTCACTGAAGTTCTATTTAATGGCATTGTTGATGCAACACTGACACTTGTAACATGGTCAAGTACTTTATCAACTTTTTCATCCTCAACCCGTGCCTCTGCCACTGACCCTTCCTCAACCCGTGCCTCTGCCACTGACCCTTCCTCAACCCGTGCCTCTGCCACTGACCCTTCCTCAACCCGTGCCTCTGCCACTGACCCTTCCTCAACCCGTGCCTCTGCCACTGACCCTTCCTCAACCCGTGCCTCTGCCACTGACCCTTCCTCAACCCGTGCCTCTGCCACTGACCCTTCCTCAACCCGTGCCTCTGCCACTGACCCTTCCTCAACCCGTGCCTCTGCCACTGACCCTTCCTCAACCCGTGCCTCTGCCACTGACCCTTCCTCAACCCGTGCCTCTGCCACTGACCCTTCCTCAACCCGTGCCTCTGCCACTGACCCTTCCTCAACCCGTGCCTCTGCCACTGACCCTTCCTCAACCCGTGCCTCTGCCACTGACCCTTCCTCAACCCGTGCCTCTGCCACTGACCCTTCCTCAACCCGTGCCTCTGCCACTGACCCTTCCTCAACCCGTGCCTCTGCCACTGACCCTTCCTCAACCCGTGCCTCTGCCACTGACCCTTCCTCAACCCGTGCCTCTGCCACTGACCCTTCCTCAACCCGTGCCTCTGCCACTGACCCTTCCTCAACCCGTGCCTCTGCCACTGACCCATCCTCAACCCGTGCCTCTGCCACTGACCCATCCTCAACCCGTGCCTCTGCCACTGACCCTTCCTCAACCCGTGCCTCTGCCACTGACCCTTCCTCATCCTGTGCCTCTGCCACTGACCCTTCCTCATCCCCTGCCTCAACCCGTGCCTCTGCCACTGACCCTTGCTCGACCCGTGCCTCTGCCACTGACCCTTCCTCGACCCGTGCCTCTGCCACCGACCCTTCCTCAACCCGTGCCTCTGCCACCGACCCATCCTCAACCCGTGCTTCTGCCACTGACCCATCCTCAACCCGTGCCTCTGCCACTGACCCATCCTCAACCCGTGCTTCTGCCACCGACCCTTCCTCAACCCGTGCCTCTGCCACTGACCCATCCTCAACCCGTGCTTCTGCCACTGACCCATCCTCAACCCTTGCCTCTGCCACTGACCCATCCTCAACCCTTGCCTCTGCCACTGCCACTTCCTCATCCCCTTCCTCAACCCGTGCCTCCGCCACTGACCCTTCCTCAACCCGTGCCTCCGCCACTGACCCTTCCTCAACCCCTGCCACTGACCCTTCCTCAACCCCTGCCACTGACCCTTCCTCAACCCCTGCCACTGACCCTTCCTCAACCCCTGCCACTGACCCTTCCTCAACCCCTGCCACTGACCCTTCCTCAACCCCTGCCACTGACCCTTCCTCAACCCCTGCCACTGACCCTTCCTCAACCCCTGCCACTGACCCTTCCTCAACCCCTGCCACTGACCCTTCCTCAACCCCTGCCACTGACCCTTCCTCAACCCCTGCCACTGACCCTTCCTCAACCCCTTCCTCAACCAGTGCCTCTACCACTCTCCCGTCCTCAACCCGTTCCTCTGCCCCTGCCTCAACCCGTGCCTCTGCCCCTTCCTCAACCAGTGCCTCTGCCCCTGCCCCTTCCTCAACCAGTGCCTCTGCCCCTTTCTCAACCAGTCCCTCTGCCCCTTCCTCAACCCGTGCCTCTGCCACTGCCCCTTCCTCAACCCGTGCCTCTGCCACAGCCCCTTCAACTTGTGCATCTGCCATCAGTTTTTCTTCAACCCTTGCCTCTGACACTGACTTTTCCTCAACCTGTGCCACTGCCTCTTCCACAGCAGGTGCTTCTGCCACTGCCTCCTCCGCAACTTTAGCCTCTGGCATAGCCTCTTCATCAATTTGTGCTTCTACTACAGACACTCTTTCAACCTGGGCTTTTGCCACCGACTCTTCCTCAACCTGTGCCACTGCCTCTTCTAAAGCACATGCCTTTGTCACTGCCTCGTCCACAACCTGTGCCTCTGGCATGACCTCTACCTTAATTTGTGTTTTTTCTACCAACTCTTCCTCGACCTGTGCCCCATCTACAACCTCTGTTTCTCCTGCTGTATCTTCCATAGCATCTGCTTCTGCCATTGTCTCTTCCACAATCTGTACCTCTGGCATGGCCTCTTCCTTAATATGTGTTTTTGTTATTAGCTCTTCCTCAACCTGTGTCTCTTCCTCATCCGCAGTTTCTCCCGCTGCATCTTCCACAGCATGTGCTTCTGCCACTCTCTCTTCCACAACTTGTACCTCTGGCATGGCCTTTTCTACAACTTGCGCTTCTGCCTCAACTTGTGCCACTTCCTCTCCCATTGCTACTTCCACAAATAGTGGCTCTACCATTGCCTTTTTAACCTGTGCCTCAGCCACTACCCCTTCCACAACTGGTTCCACAGTCTCTTCAACCTGTGACAAGGCCTCTTCAACCCCACTGTTCAAGATATTGCTTGGGACTTCTGCAGCATGTATTAAATTACTGGAATTTTGATCTACATTGATTGAAAATGAAGAATCTTCACTTGCAGTCCCAGTACTTGTGACAAACCCTTCTCCCTCCTCTTCATCTTCTTTCGCTCCAGTACTTGTGATGGCACTTTCATCATCTTCCGTGGTAACTCTGGAATCTATACTTGCAGGCCTACTCATGATATTGCTACTTTCAGTGCTTTCTCGGGCACAGCATGCATTGTTATCTTGCTTTACACCATAATTTTCTTCAGAAATGCCTGTACTGGTGACAGCACCTTCACCTTCTTCCAACACAGGTCTAGAAGCTTCATGCTCTGTTACTATATCAACAATCTCCTCAAACTGTTCATTCTCAGCAGAAGCATTTCTCTCAGGATCTTCAGGGTCCATGTTTTCAGCAGATGCCTCAGATTCCTGATTTTCATTTATATCAATATCATTTGTATGAGAAACTGCCACTTCTACAGGACAGTAAGCTACATTTCCTGTATCAACTTTCTCTGCATAACTTACGTGACCATAAGCTTCAGAACTGTCCCTGCTCTCAGGTGACACTCTTGCTCCAGTGCTGGCACTAGTTACCACACCATCAGTTTCTCGATCTCTCACTTCTCTTGATACACTGCAAACATGTTTTTGCTCCTCAGAGCTTGCACTGCTTACAGCATCCTCCTTTTCATAGCTTACATCATTATCCCCATTTTCCAAGTTTGCCTCAATGCATCCTGAATCGTTGTTCGCTTCTGCTGACAGATGAACTGCAACTTCTTCGGAGGTACCAGATATTGCCCTGTTGCTGTGGTTATCTGCAAAGCTTGATTCTACTGATATTTCTAAAGCACCACTATTTGTCTCATTCCCAACAGTTCCCTCTCTTTCAGTATCATCATTCTCTCTCTCAGTGCTGGAAGACGTTGTTGCATCATCGACAATAGGTCTATCGATGGCTGCCTCCATTTGGATTTCTTGGCCTATACCATCAATAAAGCTTGAAGAGCTGGCTGCTTCATGATTTTTGCATGGACCCACAGCCTGTGTTTCTTCTAAGCTACTTCCCATGATGTAATCTGATGACGTGGCATTATTGTCATTATCAAAAGATGATTCCATAGTGTTGCTTGAACTCGCAGCAGTAGCTTCACTATTAACATCATGGTCTTTATTTGCACTTGAGTCATTGTTAATAGTTGCAGATGCAGTGGAAGAAGCTTTGTTGGAAATAACAGCACAAGTTTTGTCATCTTCTATGCTGCTGTCCATCATGTCGCTGGATGTAGCAGTCTGTTCATTTGCCTTATTTGCAAAAGCACTTTCCACATTCTCTTCAGTCCTATCTGCAGCCATTGTGCTTGATGATGCAGGTACTTCATCTGTTCTTACAGTGTCCTCTGCATATAATGTGTCCAAAGCATCAGAAGACGTTGGTGTGCCAGTACCTCTGTCTATGTCCATAGTACATCTCATGCTTAAATCCTCTTCTGCACTGCTGTCCATTAAGACACTTGAAGATGCTGTTGGTTGCGTATTGGGATACAGATGTAAACTGACACTAATGCTAGTTGAGTTACTCGATGAAGTTGCTGTAGTGTCAGTACTATTACCAGGAGATGATCTGTCAAACCGATCAGCAATGATGCTCATTGCAATGCTAGAAGATGTTGTAGCTTCTGTGTTTTCCGAGGTCAATGCAGCCGAGTCATTTGTACTACTCTGCCTGAAAGAACTTGAAGAGGATGCTGCCTCTTCAGTAGAAGTTCGAGTAAGAACCAAAGGATCTCCGCTGCTTGAAGATGCAGTATTGTCCTTATCCTTACTGTGTTTATTATACTTGTTGCTTTGACCCTCTCCACTACTAGAACAGCTCGAGGTACTTCCAGAGTACAGGTCTCTGCTGATGGATACTTCAGTACTACTGTCCATGGCAAGATCTGATGAGTTTCCTGGATATTCTTTGGGAGTTCCAGAAGAAATAAAGTTTGTACATGTATCATTCATGCCATCTTGCTCTGTGCTTGAGGTGGCACGAGTATTTTTACTTTCCTCTGCATTACCAAACGTATGGTTACTTCTGCAGGTACTAGGTACACTACTGGAAGAACTTGCTGCATTGTCGTTCTCTCTTTCTAAAGAGTCATCAGTCATACTGCTATCCATTAAATTACTGGATGATGCTGCTACATGTTCACCATCTATTTCTGATGAGACTAGAGACACTTCAAAGTTCATCCCTCTACTCCTATTGATCACACTACTTGAAGAGGTGGCTGTGTGCCTTTCTGACAACCCAAGACCTCCATCAATGTCTGCTACAGCCACTGATGAGGTTGCTGCTTGCGTAGTTATGTTTTCAGAAATGGCAGGCATGCAGTAACTTTCTGAAGATGTTGCTATATGGATTACAGCATTATTGGTACGTTCAATTTCAGAGGTGGTATCAGAAGATGTTGCTGTGTGGGTATCATTGTGGCACTCCCTTAAGGCAAGAGAGCCTTCGTTATGGTTAGACGAAGAGGCTGCATTCTCCTGATTGTTTTCTCTAGATTCTCTGTTTGCACTTGATGTTGCAGGATTAAAGGTAATGATACTTGCTTGTTCTGGAAGATTATCACTGGTGCTTTGTGAACAGGTTTCTGAACTTTCTGTGTTGTCATGAAACAAAGTTCTATCAGTGCTTGAAGTAGTGGTGGCATCCTCAAAGCTATTTTCTGACAACATTGTAAAATCTCCGTCATCTTCTACAAAGTTGCCATCTGCAGAAGCCGAAGAATTATAACCCCTGCTATTATCAAGGTTTACAGAGTCCATTTCAATGCAGCTTTTATCGGTGGCAATATCCAAATTGGGATTGGAAGAAGTGGCAGTGTCTTCTCCAAGGAGCCTCAATTCATTGGTAGTTTCTACAACGGAGCTGGAAGAAGCAGCAGCATCTTCACATTCAGTTTCTTTCACACTCCGATTATCAAACCCAGAATGCACAGCAATACTGCTACCGGCCTGTCCCTGACTAGCATCCATCTTACTACTTTCAACATTTCTTTCTGTACAAGTCACATTTACAGAACTAGCATCTCTTAGGACAACCGTAGAGCCATCTTTAGATGCATTGTATCTCTCAAAGTTTTCACTCTCTGATGTATCAATATCCATAGTAGAAGCTTCCCCTTCTACATTATTTCCAGTGACTTGGTTATCACGTTCCACAGAATCAGTCTCAACTAGAATGATGGCACTTTCCTTTTTCATTGCCTCTTTAGTGCTTTTTCCATCCTCTTCAGCAAGGTCACTAGTGGAAATTTCACCATCATTGGAATCTGTCACTTCAGAGTATACTTCATCAGGAGACAAACTGGAGTTGTCCATGTTATTGGTTTCTGAAGAAGATTCCCTCGGTCCCTGAGCAGAATATTCAATCTCTCTGGGTTGCAGAGGAGCTCTACCACCAATTTCATTATCCGGATTCTTTGAGGTCTTGGGAGGGATTACCGAATCATTCTCCGTAGCAGTGGAGTTTGGTCCACTGGGCAAATTCATTTTATTACGTTGACTGTCTACAGATGTTGCTGTTGATGCATCAGTTTCCTTACTAACCTTGGTAGCTGTCACTTGTAAAGGAGTTGCAGTATTTTTAAAGGCACCACTGCTATCCTTTGAATCACTGCTTACATGTTTTGTCTTGGATTTAAGTAAAATAGATTTCTTTGAGGTAGTAGCTTCAGCAATAGAATGAGGGCTTGTAGTACCAAGATTTGTTATAGATTCTGCAGTTTCAGGATTTGTCTTTTCAGTGCTTTCCACGTGTATTTTTCCAAGCTTTTTGTTCTCTCTAGGTCGTTCAACATCTTTTGACTCACTGGAAATGTTAATATTTGTGTCACTTTCGTTTTCTAATTTTACCCCCTTATTAGTGCCACCTTTAGAACTTCCACTTTTATGTTCAGATTTCTTACTTGACTTTCTATCTGAGCTGCTGGAACGGTCTTGGACTCTCTTTTCCTCTGGATACTTCGAGGATCTTTCCTCCATTTTTCCACTTTCACTCTTTCGCCTCTCATCCTTATGACTATGCTTTGATTTAGAGGGTTCACCAGAATATTTCTTATCCAACTTAAGAGAGTCCCGATCCTTGCTGTCCAGCCGAGCTCTTTCCTTTGATTTGTCACTTGTATGTTTAGACTTCTGACTTACATCTTTAACTACAGTGCTAGAACTCTGAGAAACAGCATTTTCCCTTTGATCATCTTCTTTATCTTCAGGTTTAGATTTTCGATATTTCTCTGTTGACCCTTCCACCACAGTCTTCTCTTTTTCGTTCTTTTGGTTTGTCTCTTCTTGGTCATTCTGTTTCGGAGATTTACTACTGCTTTTAAACTTTGCTTTGGCATGAGTCTTCTCTTCTGAAGAGCTATGTGTTCTCTTTCTGTCTTTCACGCTCTCTTCCGGCCTTGAGTTATCAGAATTAGCGGAGTCAACTTCGTTTTTATCATCAGGTTTGTTTTTTTTCTCAGATGAACTGTGGGACCTTTTAAGCTCCCTGTGTTGTCTGGAATCGCTGGCTGATCGCTTATTCCGGTTCTCAGGTCTGGCCTTGTCAGTGGACTGGTGTCGTTCTCTTTTACTGCCATCTATTTTGCCTGTGTGATCAGATGATCTCTCATCTTTGCTGGAAGAAGAAGATGATGACTTCCCATCACTTTTCTGCTTATTTTTTCTATCAGCTCGTTCTTCAGAGCCAGATTTACTTAGACTGTGTTTACTCAATTGTTCATCTTTTGAGATCCTCTTAGCTTTTTGAGACTCCAACTCATCATTTGCTTGTCTATGTACACTGTCTGGTTTGTGTCTGTGCTTGGAGGAGGAACGCTCCTCTGAGTAAGTCCTTTCACGCTCACTTTTATGAGACTTAACTTCCTTCCTTGGCATGCTCTTGGCATTCTGTGAATCTCCTTCATTACTGTCCCTTTTTACATTTTTTTCAGATCTGCTTACATTTTTAGACTTTGAATAATCCTCAGATGTAGAGTCTAATCTCTCTACATGTTTACGAGTATCTTGCACTTCACTGTCTTGCGTTTTTTCTAAAGATGTTTTTTTCTTTAACTCTTTTTCTCCTCTGGAATCATTTTTACTATGCTCTGTGGACTCTTTCCTTGATGCTTTGTTAGGATCACTCCTTGCAGTATTAGACTTTAAGTCTCTTGTGGATGAGGAAGATCTGTCCAGTGACTATCAAAGACAAGAAAAAAAAATCTGTTTTAATATGACAAATTATTCCTAGTGTGTTCAATCATTAACAAGGCAAATTTAAAGCAATGGTAAACAAAGTGCTTATTTCCAAGTTATTCCCCCATTGTTAAAACCAGGCAGCAAAAAAAAGTTTACCGCTAATAAGTATATATTTGTTATGTGCTTTATTTGTGCGTGCCACAAAATTGCATACATTTGTGGTAAACTGCACATTGCTCTGGGGTGTGGAGCAGTTACCGTGACAAAATCACTACAAGTATATGCTCAGTCTTTTCCATGTAAAAAAAAACATTTCTGAGAATGTACCCAAAAATACTATGCTACTGACATCATGCTGTGGTGTCTTAAGGCTGGAGCAGTGGGGGATCACTTGTATAAAAATGTATTTAGTGCGAACATATTCCTGCAAACAGCTTGCCATTTCCTGTGTCCTCATGAAGAAGCAGAAGACATCTTACAGTTAGGAAGTCAAGAAGAACATTCACTCACCTAGAGCATTAATTTAAACCATATGCTAGTAAGTGCAAGATACTGCACCCGGGGCGTAAAAATCCAAGGGCAGAAGATAGATACTGCGGATAGGACTATCACATATTCTGAGGAAAGGGTTTTAGGGGTTATTTCAGAAGACAAAAGGTTGGCAGGCAATGTAACAGAGCAGCAGGAAATGCTAGCAGAATGCTTGGGTGTACAGGGAGAGGAAATAGCAGTAGAAAGAGGGAAGTGCTCATGCCACTGTACAGAGAACTGGTGAGACCTCAGAGAACCGGTAATATCCTGCACAGTACTGGAGACCGTATCTCCAGAAGGATAAAGAGATTTTTTTTTATTCACTGTAAAATCTCTCTCGTAGCCTTCATTGGGGAACACAGAGACGATGGGTATATGCTGCTTTCCACTAGGAGGCTGACACTAGGCAAAAAAAAGAAGTCAGCTCCTCCCTGCAGGAGATACCGCCCACTGGCACAGAGCTAATCAGTTGTGTCACAAAGCAGTAGGAGAAGCAAAACAACAAAGGAGATCTGTCCGGAGGACACCAGAAAGTAACAACAGGCAACCAACAGCCTGACCAGGAACCGTAAATGGGTAAGTGCTGTGTTCCCCAATGACAGCTACGAGAAAGATTTTACAGAGTACCAAAAAAAAAAAAAAAAAAAATTATAATCTCCTTTTCGCGTTCGCCTCATTGGAGAACACCGAGACCATGGGACGTACCAAAGCAGTCCCTGGGGTGGTAAAAACACTCGCCAGAGAAAGGAAGGACAGTTCAGAGACTGAAAACATGCATCTGTAGAGGAATGTGGACTAGGCCCAGACAGACACAAACCCCCTCAAAGCCCCCGCAAAACATGGGTGGTGAGCCAGGACAAGAAGGAGGGAAGTTTGCAGAGACTGGGATCCAACATTCAGCCAAATGCAACGAGAAATGGTCAGCCTGGAGGTGTGCTGGGCAAAACAACATCCTGGCAGGAGAGCGGAATCGAGCTCTGACAAAAAAAAGACACAAGATGCAGGACCACCAAGGCCTGGCCAAAACATGGAAGAGAGCAACAAGAGAACCCCATTCAGAGATATGTCCAAGCAAAGCCAACATAGCGAGGAAACGCTATCTGCCATAAGAGAAAAGGACTGGAGAGGTTCGAAGGGAAAGCCCTGCGAGGAGGCCAGCCTCAACAGAAGAGGTAGAGCGATCAGAAAGAAGCAGCTGAGCACGCCAAGCAAGAAGGCTAGAACTCAGAAGGTGGAAACTAGAACCTGCTGGAAATAAAACACAAGACCCACGTCCAGACACAAGCGCAAGGACGAGCAGGCCTGGGAGAAGGCTAGACCACATTTCCGACAAACCGACAGAGGCCCAGGAACCGTAGCCACAGTCCCAAAGCCATCCTGTGAGAAACTGGGCAGAAAACAAAACTCAGAGTACACCGGAAGGTGGAAAAGTGCACAACAAGTGAGCAAGCAAGAGCTGACCGGCAACACTGGAGCAGCCTCCCTAGGAACCAGAGGTTGCCAGATCCGGAAATAAGTTGAGGGACCTCAGAGTCCCACACCAGCTGATATCAAGAAAACCCAAGGCGGAACAAAATGCTTCAGGTGATTCGCTACAGATGTAGCTTTATCAAGAGGCAAGCTTGTCTATAAAGCTACATCCGTAGTGAAACATGTCGAGGGGGGGCAGTGTAAACGTTTTTAAGTTCAGGTGCCAAAGTCACTCCAAGATATGAGTGTTCCTGCAGGCACCTCTATTGGCAAATTATTCAGGCCACTATCTTGACAGGCTGGTCAGAAATTGTTACTAGTACATAGGAC
>NC_079189.1:64284409-64444998 GCF_029499605.1 Hyla sarda
GAGTTTTTTTTTTCATTTCACCATTGATTTTTGGGTAAAATGACTGATGTCATTACAAAGTAGAATTGGTGGCGCAAAAAATAAGCCCTCATATGGATTTTTAGGTGCAAAATTTAAAGGGTTATGATTTTTAAAAGGTAAGGAGGAAAAAACGAAAAGTGCAAAAACAGAAAAACGCTTGGTCCTTAAGAGGTTAAACAATACCACTGTGGAGATAGGGAAAAAACCTTTGTAGTAGGTAGATGATAGATAAGTAGACAGACAGACAGACAGACAGATAGATAGTTAGATATAGATAGATAAATGGATAAGTGGATAGATATGAGATAGATAGATAGATAGATAGATAGATATGAGATAGGTAGATAGAAGATAAACAAATAAGTGATAAATGGTGATATAGATTTTTTTTAGCACGCCGTAGTATGAAAAAAAAATGCAGGGGTGCATACAGATATCTGAGTCTTGGTCAGAGGCTCTTAATGTAGATAAGCTGTAATGGAATAAATGTACACTTTTTGCAAGTGAAAGATGGTGAGCTACAATTATCTTCGTAGATAGATAGATATATAGAAGATAGATAAATAAATGATAGACTAGATAAGTCCAAAGGAAAGCAGCACCCCTATTATATGTGTCTGGGTGCAGGCTGCAGAGCCCTGCTCAAGTGCTCCTCAGCAGCAAAAAAACTAAAACAGCAGCACTCTGTTTGAGATGAATTAGTGTGTGGCTTTATTCATCAGGATAAGCTACGTTTTGGCTGTCTCCCAAAGCCATTATCAAACCCTTAATGGCTATTGATAATGGCTGTGTGAGGCATCCGCAACATCCTGATGAATAAAGCCACACACTAATTCATCTAAACAGAGTGCTGCTGTATTTTTTTTTTTAGTTAATTAGATAGATATATGAGATAGATAGGCATGTTTTATTTTTTATTTTACTTTTCTTTATAAAAGTTCGCCTCTTGGCATTTGCCCAGTAAGTAATTGATATATATTATATAACAATTTTTTTTTTAACTTGTTTAAAGGGGTACTCCGCTGGAAAACATTTTTTTTTCTTAATCAACCAGAAAGTTAAACAGATTTGTAAATAACTTCTATTTAAAAAAATCTTAATCTTTCCAGTACTTTTCAGCTGCTGTATGCTCCACAGGAAGTTCTTTTCTTTTTAAATTTTCCTTCTGTCTGACCACAGTGCTCTCTGCTGACACTTCTGACCATGTCAGGAACTGTCCAGAGCAGAATAGGTTTGCTATGGGGATTTGCTCCTACTCTGGACAGTTCCTAAAATGGACAGAGATGTCAGCAGAGAGCACTGTGGTCAGACAGAAATTAAATTAAAAAAGAAAAGAACTTCCTGTAAAGCACATAGCAGCTCATAAGTACTGGAAGGAATAAGATTTATTAATAGAAGTAATTTACAAATCTATTTGACTTTCTGGCACAAGTTGATTAAAAATAAATAAAAAATAAATAAAGTTTTCCAGCAGAGTACGCCTTTATTACATATCTTTTGTGTTTACTGTACTTCAAACATTTTAAGAAAAACTATTGAACCAGAGATAGATAGATAGAAATTACATAGATAGATAGAAATTACATAGATAAATAGATAGATAAATTATATATTCAGCATATATATATATATATATATATATATATATATATATATATATACCTATATATACCTATATATACACATATATACACATAGATGATAGGTACAACATGCATATCATTGTCTTATGCCTATTCTTCTTTGCTGTGAATCTGTTGATGTTTCTAGAACATTTATTGCAGCAGATTGTGGAGAGGATTACTCATTGTTATCATATTTTGATTCCTTTATGTTTCCAACAAACTAATGAGAATTTTTTGATATGTGACAGTTCAAGGTTTCCATGTAACATGAGGAATAAACACTTTAATGCAAAAAGATTTTAATGGAAAAATCTTGAGAAGAGCCAAGAGCCTATTATTCCTGAGGGAATTTTTCAGACTATGTAGTACTATAGAACAAATGATTGGGCAATAGATTTGGGGCAGCATGCTAATACCAGCCAGGCCTACACATACACAACCCATGATTCCAAAAAAAGGGATCATTTTTTTAAGCTTTTCATACAAAAGCTATTTCTTCTTTAACATTTTAGGACACCATTCCTGTTTCAACTCCCATAAAGGGAAAATTTTGGGACAATCCCTGACCTCATTTAAGGGACCAATTTTGGCAGCTATTTATAAAAAAAAAAAAAAAAAGTTCATAAAACCCTTCCATATCCTTTGTATTGCCAAAATCAGTGGACTGCAACTCAAACTCAGCAGAAATAAACCCTGCTTGCGCCTTTTTTGTGCCTTTTGTATAAAAAAAAAAACAGTCTAAAGACAATGATAAATGTCGGCCATTGTGTCTTCTTTACTTGCCAGCAATAAAACCTTTTGCCACACCCAAAAAAAATGAGAATTTTTGATGATTTTTTTCAACTTTTAAATATTTACAAAAGCTATTTCTTCACTATCTACAGGTTCTTCAACACTATTTTAAGACACTGTCCCCAATCCTGGTACAACTCCTAAAAAGAGAGAATTTTTTAAACACTTGGAAAAACCCAATGCTTCTGCCAACACCTCTGTGTGCATTTTAACACCAGCAGGCATCTGCCAACAGAAATAGATACTTTATATAGCTTTATTTTAGTGTTTAAAAAGCCAAAAAAAATCTGCTAGTACAGTGCGTTTTTAAACAAGCTGTTAGTTACCATGAGTTACCCCATTTTTCCACGACTTTGACATTAAAGGGGTACTCCGCTACTCAGCGTTTGGAACAAATTGTTCCGAACGCTGGAGCCGATGTCGGGAGCTTGTGATGTCATAGCCCCGCCCCTCATGGTGTCACACCCCGCCCCCTCATGATTTCAAGCCCCCCCCTCAATGCAAGACTATGGGAGGGGGCGTGACGGCTGTCATGCCCCCTCCCATAGACTTGCATTGAGGGGGCGGGGTGTGATGTCATGAGGGGGCGGGACTATAACGTCACGAGCTCCCGGCGCCGGCTGCAGCGTTTGGAACAGTTTGTTCCAAACACTGAGCAGCAGAGTTAGCCTTAAAACCACATTAAAAAATACTTATACATGTTTTGAGGCTTATTTCATTGCGGGTTCACTGAGAATCTCTTTGCTGCAAAGTAAAACTTAACTTTTTCAGAAGTTCACTCAACTCTAGTCACCATAGATCCCCAATTCATATCTGAGGTAGTGTTGCTCGGGAATATTCGCAAAGCGAATTTTATTCGCGAATATCGCATATTCGCGAATTTGCGAATATTCGCGAATATAGCACTATATATTCGTAATTACGAATATTCGTTTTTTTTTTTCACAGTACACATCACAGTGATCATCCCTCTCTGCTTCCAGCTTGTGTGGTGTAAAGAAGGGTCTAATGCTACTGTGTGAGACTGGTGTGCGAATTTTCGCATATGCGTAAATTAGCATATGCAACATTTCGCATATGCAAATTTTTCGCTTATGTTAATTTTTGTATATGCGAATTTTCGCATATGGTCATTTTCGCATACGCGAATTTTTTGTATATGCGAAAATAAAATGAAAATATTACGAATATGCGAATATTCGCGAATATATGACAAATATTCGTCCATATATTCGCGAATATTCGCGAATTCGAATATGGCCTATGCCGCTCAACACTAATCTGAGGTTCAAATAATTTTTATTGAATTTTTTTTCACAAAACAGAATTGGCCAATAGATAACAAACACAGCCAAAAGAACAATACAGAAATAAATAGAACAGAATCATACAAATTCTTTAGAAATGATCACTCAGTTTAGATACACTTAAAAAAAAAAATGTATCAGATCCATCGAATATTGTATAAGCAGATCCGGAATGTGTTGGAAAAATCTATAAGATTTACCATTAATTAAATGAACTGATAACTAATAACTTTACTATACCTGAAGTAGTCCATCAGCAAGTAAATTTATGCAGGATTCCGCAGTCCTCCCCTCTCTCGCCACAGGCAGCCATATAAAGTATGTGGAGAATATACCATACATCATTTAATGACCCCCAATTCATATCTGAGGTTCCCAAGAGAACTGTTAACCACTTGTTACACACTAAAATTATTACAGCTGAAATATTTAAATATGCTGAAGTTTGTGAAGATTCCACCAGTAAGTAAAGCTGTTTATACACTGAATTTTTCAGTATACCCAATACAAATAAGTGACGTTATTACAATAACACTTTACTGAGTTAACAGAATTATACTGTTAATATGATAGCTGGGAGAGACGTGAGGACTGCAGGTACCTAGAACCCAACCGAAATAAATAAATCCCCAGCACCCAATAGTCAGCAGTAGTAGTTAACCACATATGCAGAGCTGCCATTCCATAGAATAGCAAGTGATCATGGGGGTGCAGGGCACAATTTAATTTGACTTAAAGGGGTTATCCAGGAAAAAAACTTTTTTATATATATCAATAGCTCCAGAAAGTTTTGTAAATTACAGATTTAGAAAAAATCTTTTACTTCTATTAAAATTTTTTAATCCTTTCAGTACTTATGAGATACTGAAGTTGAGTTGTTCTTTTCTGTCTAAATGCTCTCTGATGACACGTGTCTCGGGAACTGTCCAGAGTAGAAGCAAATCCCCATAGCAAACCTCTTCTACTCTGTGCAGTTCCCGAGACAAGCAAATATGTCAGCAGAGAGCACTGTTGCCAGACAGAAAAGAACAACTCAACTTCAGCAGCTGATAATTATTGGAAGGATAAAGATTTTTTTAAGTAATTTACAAATCTGTTTAACTTTCTGGGGCCAGTTGATATATAAAAAAATAAGTTTTTTTCCTGGAATACCCCTTTAAGTAAAGACATCCCAATACAATTGTTCATAGTTGAAAGCAGCTTGAAGCAAGCGTGGGTTATCTGAACCTTTCTTGTTAAAAGGCTGAGACCTAGAGACAAATTATTGTCCTCATCCCATTCTGAACCCTTTAAGTAAGTTAGGTACCTTGATAACTGCCCAACACCATGTTCATGTGACCACAAGAAATGTCTCATTTCAAGAAGCTTCCTAGGTGTGATGATGATGATGGAGTAAACAACACAGATGAAGATAACCAGGCTAGACAGGCTGGGGGGCCTTCGGTCTCAAAATAGGCGTGGGTCCGAGAATATTCTGTGGATATGCCATAAATGTTTGAGATGGGAATTGGGAATACCTTTTCAATAGCCACAAATAAGGAACAGAGTCAGAATACAGGAGGTAAAACAGCTTTATTTTGAATATGGAAATCAATCCAGTAAGCTCTTAGCTCATGTGGTTAGGCAGAATGCCCCCCCCCCCCCCCCAGGGTTCAGGTTCAACTGGGCACAAGACTAGGGGGTGACTGGGCACAAGCCTTTGATTCAGTTGAGTGGAAGTCCTCTGTAGATTTTGCTTTGACCTCACTTTCTGTAAATGGGTCTCTATACTCTTCCTGGACCCTAAGGCGCAGGTTTTGGTTAATGGTATATGCTCTCTCCCATGGGTATATGCTTTCTACCCTGGGACTGGGCACTCGGCAGGCGTGTCCACTGCCCCTGCTTTTGTTTGAGGTATGGATTTTGGGAGTGGGGGCAAGGAGCGCATAGACTTATACAGTGCTCTTTGTGTCAAGCCCTGAAACTACTTCGCCATATGTCATCTGATTGATGGATTGGTTAGGGTTCTTCTCTGGCCTGTACATCAATTGGAATTAATCGGCCATTATGCCCCTATTAGATAAAGATTGGTCCCAGGTAATGTGTGGCCTCCCCGTGGTCCCTTGTTCAAGTACTTGGTATACTTATTAACCGCTCTGTGTCACAAGACCTAGAGATGAATGCTCTCAAACTCCTTCCATATGTCAAAGAGAAGATCTAAGTTTGGAGTTCTCTTTCGTTAGCTGTAGCCAACCTATTCTACCCAAGTGCCTGCATGTACTAGAACACTCCTCAGTCCTAGTACCCAAGATCTTTTTTTTACCACTCTGCAGTCCATTTTCCCTCCATTCATCTGAGGCGGGCCTAATAGGCCTGAGGTGAAGCTCTCCACTCTCCACCGCTCCAAACTGGCAGTGGGTGACGCTCTACCGGACCTTTACGTATACTACCTAGTGGGCCAGCTCCAGTATCTCCACCACTGGGTGCAGTCGGAGCCCCTGCCTGGATCGAAGCGATCCTTAGCATGGTTTTTAAATGAAGACTATTTAAGGGTGATTCTGGATTCCCCTGCGGTGCTGGGGGACTCTTCACTGCGATCATATTAGCTTTACAAGTATGGAGGGGGACTAAGCAGTTTAATACCTATACAGATGTGGTTTCCCGATACCGTATCCTATCCGGTACCTTTTTATTGTGGGTCCCCACAGCCAGAGTCCCTAGGACGTCGGGGTTCCTGTTGTCCTGTCCACCCCTAGTCACCTCTCATCCAGATGGTTATTGCACCAATAGTTTACTTAGGAAGCATGTAAATATTATATAAAAGCTCTATAAATAGTTAATTACCTGTCCCATAGCGTAACGGGACCTGCGGGTCACGTGGTTAGGTGAAATCTATGGTATTTCTGCTTGAGGACCTTTGGAGGTCCTTGTGACGTAGTCAATCCCATCACTCATTGTAACAGTGAATGACGGATGCTCGGACCAATCAGATTAGCCCCGCCCCCTGCCCATATAAGGGAGTGGCGGCCATGTTTTCGCTCTCTTGTTCCTGTGCAAGCAAGCAAGAAGCATCTGCGTTGCTGAGATCTGTGAGTCTAGGCCTGAACCTTGCGGCGATGGCTGATAACTTCTAAATTCTGAGTGTACCAATCCCCACGCACTCTGCAGGATCACCGGACCTTATCTATCCCCTAAATCGGACGGATCTGCAATAATTACCCTAAATTCAGAGACTTTAATTTATTTCAAGGTCCGCAACAACTGTCAGTCATTGAGCTATATAAAGACTGTATTCCGGAGACTTCATTGTTCATTGGATGTACCGCAAGCACTTAAGTAAAGTTACCCAAGTTCAAGTACATTGTGGACCTTCAGTCATTTCATTATATGCACCTGTCATTTCTGGGAAGGGCGGCGATAGGCCGGAGAATTACCTCAGCATTCTAGCCCTCAGCCTGGCGTCACGAACTATAGGGTTAACATTAACCCCTTATCTACCACAACATCCCAACTACCATACAACCCCAAGGTTACCACAAAGCCTTTTTGGCGTTGCATGAACAGGATACGGGTGTGCGCCTAATACAGTCGCCATTAGTGAAAGTGTACTCCCCCCCAGAAAACGAACTTTATTCATGTGTTGTAAACCGTGTTGCTGTGTGCAGAATGGTGCTTGTGGTGCACCACACAAGGGAGCCAAGAGAAAAGTAAGGGGGGAGGCGAAGATTCATCTAGTACTGAAATGTGTAAACTGCACAATGAGTTCATGCTGCGATCCGTTGGTCCGGTCTGCACAGGCGGAGCCAAACTGCTGCCGGAAAAGCGCGCGAATAAAGCCCGCGCTGCGCCACGCCCCGCCCCTGGGCGTGGCAACCAAGTTGCTGTGTCACAGCCAAAAGGGAACTCAAAGATACAGGAGTAATTTCTGGAGGGACCGGAAGTCGGGGATGCACCGACAGTGTCCTTCCTGCACCACGCAGAGCAACCTCTTCAGTCTGCATGGAGAGCCGGAGAGTACAGACATGGCGGAGGGCAGCGTTCCACGTGGTGCAGTTGGCAAAATGGTGCCGGAAACACGGAAAGTTGTGGCAGTCGCAGCCCAACTTTTTCAAGAGCTTGCTGATCGTCTGCAGCCGTTGTCATTAGACGAAGAAGGGGCCTGCAATCTTCCCCCACTGCCTGATGATGACGACGATTGGCCAGAAACACCTCCAGCGGAAAGCGCAGGGACACCTGAAGGTGCATCAGCAGTGAGATTGTCCCCTCACCACAGAACCTGGGGCTCGTGGGCCGAGATCCCGTCGGAGGAGTCTGCTGTGAGTACCCCGCCAGAGGCGGCCTATTCTTCCTCCTCCAGCCCTGAGGTCATTCCTCGAGCAAGCTTGCCAAGTGCACGACCGTGCTCACCAAAATTACCGCAATGGGTGTTCGGAGATGAGTGGGAGCTGATCGAATACATGCACAGAGTACTTCAACCTTTACCTGGGAAGCCACTCCCACCAATCCCAACTGCAGAAAGGGAAAGGACCCGTCAAGAAGCCGAACTGGCCGAATTGATGGATAAGTTAAAGGCCCGATACAAAGAACTCTATGCTCCCAAGCACGTGCATTTGCCTTATGAAGAAAGAGTGCGGTATCAAGAAAATACCAAAGAAATGGAGGCATTGTACATCCGTAAATGTGATCACCCCCGAGAAGGGGAGGAGCCATTGGAAAGAAGAAGAGCAACTGTGGCCAAGTTCGACAAGGTCAGAGGTTATGAGACACTCCTTGACTGCCACACTGGGCAGACCATCCTCGTAAACCGGCGAGCAGTGCAAAGGCCATATCTCCATAAGAAGTTCTACACTTTGGAGGTGGGTGAAATTGTGGAGTACACCCCCATCCAGAGCCTTCGTGGAGAATGGCCTGCAGCAGTCACCAGACCAACAGCCCCAACACAGCTTCCTTTCAAATATTTCCAGTCAACGGATTGGGAGTCCGATCCCTTCCACTTGAGGCCGACAAGGTCTGCTCCTAAAGCCTTCACCAACGCACCCAAGGAGGAGGAGCTTTGACAGTCAAGTTCATCATCTTCTCTGTACAGCAAAGAGCCAAGTTCTTCATTTTCTACAGATCGTCGAGAGTCAAGTCCTGCTCAAGTTCAAGCAAGTAAGCCTAAATTGCTGGCACCAAAGACCGTACCTAGGCCCTCTCGGAGCATTGAGAGTTTGCCTCCTGCACAGGTACCAACGTATATACCAAGGCCCTCTTCTGACATGGAGAGTTTGCCTGCTTCCAGGGTACCAACGAAAGAGTCGTGGGTCCATCCTAATTTGGAGATGGTACTCAAGCCCTATTGCCCCACTTTGATCCCGGCTAGTAAGCCTATAACCCCTTCTCAAGCTGCCTTCCACAACTCCATCCTCACCAATGTGGTGTGGCAAAGCTATGTTAAGTCCAATCCTGCCCCTGATGTTGGCAGATATAGAGGAACCAAGAGAGGCACTACAAGAGTAAAGAAGAACATCTTCTAAAGAGACTCTAGTATATAAGTAATGTCTTATTGTTTTTGTTTTTTTTGTCTAACCATTTTGTCTTACAGCAACCAAGTTCAAGAATAGTGCCTAGCAGGACTGTGCTAAGTTGTTCCAGTTCAAAGTTCAGCAATGTAACCACTAAGCTTGTGTCTGACTATTAAGTCAAGAGACTCCTAGCCTGTAGGAGATTCATCAAGGACTGTACCGGCTGAGTTGTGTTTAAAGCCGTGTTTACCTTTCCCTTTCTATGAACGCCTAGTGTAGGTGGACTACTGATCCTTACACGCCCAGTTGTATATTTGCCTTGGAATCTTAGTGTAGGTGGACTGCTGATCCTTACACGTCTGCTTTATGTATTTACCAGCAGCTTCATAAGAACTCTCATGCTAAATGTTGCACTTATCGGGTGAATGCACCTGAAACATGTTGGAGTGTTGATAATTGTATAGTAAAAATGTATATGGTTCATGTACACATGAAGGTGTCCTCGTGTCTGTGTACATAAAAATAAGTAAGGTCTGTACATAGAAAAAATAG
The DNA here is from genome assembly GCF_029499605.1 of Hyla sarda. Lineage (NCBI taxonomy): Eukaryota > Metazoa > Chordata > Amphibia > Anura > Hylidae > Hyla > Hyla sarda. Next base: position 64,294,190 of record NC_079189.1, read on the forward strand.
TCTAATGTCTATGTACATAAAAAGTAAGTTAGAGTTGTACACAGAAAATATCGACGTACTGCACGTGTACACTCAACAATAAAAATATATATAATTCTTGCACATACAAATGTATAAAAGCTAAAGGTGTTTAGTTGGTAGCTCAACAGGGGACACCTCGGCTCCTCCGAGGGTAGTATTATTGCTGTCGCCCATCACTAGCACCTGTCTCAACAAAAATAGTAGGGAGGATTCCCCTTAAAATAGTACTTGCACACATAGTACCCTAGATTACTAACTTAAATGTACTACCTCAAGTTTCTCTAGTACATACATTAAAATAAAAATCTCACTTAAGAAAACACTTAGGAATTGTAGCATATTGATACCCAATTCCTGCCACTGTTAGGTACACTTCTTCTTTTCCTTTCATTGCGTATGTGAGACGCTCTGCCTAGCCAGTAGGTGCTCTTGCTAATATAGAATTAAACACGTAATTCTAAGAATAACCTAGATAGGTTGTTTTTTAAAGTGCTCTAGGGATAAGTAGCATGTAGCCGATAGACCCTAGCAGCCACCCTTACTGTGACCTAGCTTCCGGCTAGCCAGTATAACCTTATGTGTACTTACAGGTAACTTATTGTTGGCGAATAAAATGTGTGAGATAATAAAAGTGAAACTAAAGGTAAATAGAGCTGTACTAATGTCTAGATAGTCTCATGTATAGAGAGTTATACTAATGTTCTGTTTAGCCTCATAGAATGTGTAGAGAATTAATAGGATGTCTTAGGAACTAGCAAGTACATGTCAGATTGCTACTGTTACGCCGAGCGCTCCGGGTCCCTGCTCCTCCCCGGAGCGCTCGCCGCGTTCTCCTCTCTGCAGCTCCCTGGTCAGACCCGCTGACCCGGAGTGCGGCACTGTCACTACCGACGGGGATGCGATGCACGTAGCGGGACGCGCCCGCTCGCGGGTCCTATCCCAATCTACTCACCTGTCCCGTTCCCTGGCTGTCACGTCCTGGCACGCGCGGCTCAGCTCTCTAGGGCGCGTGCGCGACGGCTCTCTAAGATTTAAAGGGCCAGTGCCGTTACCGTTGGACACGACCAGGTTGCTACCGCCGCAGCAAGACCGTCCAGCTTTGCGGCGGGCTCTGGTGAAAACCAGTAGCAACTTACAACCGATCAACCGGTACGGTCCACGCCAATCCCTCTCTGACACAGAGGATCCACCTCCAGCCTGTTGAATCCTGACAGTAGATTCGGCCATGGATCCCGCTGAGGTGCAACTGCCAAGTCTCGCTGACCTCGCCACCGTGGTCGCCCAACAAGGACAACAGCTGTCGCAGTTGTCTGCCATGCTACAGCAGCTTCTGCCTCTACAGCAGCAACCATCTCCTTTGCCTGCTCCTCCTCCGCAGCAAGTTGCCACTTCCAGACTCTGCTTGTCCCTACCTGACAAGTTCGATGGGAACGCTAAATTGTGCCGTGGGTTCCTGTCCCAGTGTTCTTTGCACTTGGAGATGATGTCGGACCAATTCCCCACAGAACGGTCAAGGTGGCTTTCGTGGTCAGTCTCCTGTCCGGAAAGGCCTTGGCATGGGTCTCACCGCTCTGGGACCGCAACGATCCAGCCACTGCTGCAATCCAGTCCTTCTTCGCTGAAGTTCGTAGTGTCTTTGAGGAGCCAGCCCGGGCCTCCTCAGCCGAGACTGCTTTGCTGAACCTCGTCCAAGAGAGTTCTTCCGTAGGCGAATACACCATCCAGTTTCGTACCCTCGCCTCTGAGCTATCCTGGACCAATGAGGCCCTCTGCGCGACCTTCAAGAAAGGCTTATCCAGTCACATCAAAGATGTGCTGGCCGCACAAAAAATTCCTGCTACCCTATCTGAACTTATCCAGTTGGCCACCCGCATTGATATGCGTTTTTCTGAAAGACACCAGGAGCTCCGCCAGGAAAAAGGACCTTGATCTCTGGGTACCTCTCTCCCAGAATCCTCTGCAATCTACCCCTGTGCCTCCTGCCGAGGAGGCTATGCAAGTGGATCGATCTCGCCTGACCCAAGAAGAGAGGTCTTGTCGCAGAGATGAAAATTTGTGCCTGTACTGCGCTAGTACCGAACATTTCCTGGTGGACTGCCCTATTCGTCCTCTGCATCTGGGAAACGCACGCACGCACCCTGTTCATGTGGGAGTGGCGTCTCTTGGCATAAATTCTGCCCCTCCACGTCTGACTGTACCTGTGCGGATTTCTCCTTCCGCCAACTCCTCCTTCTCACCAGTGGCCTTCTTTGACTCTGGTTCTGCAGGAAACTTTATTTTGGCCTCTTTCGTTAATAGGTTCAGTATCCCAGTAACCCATCTCATCAAGCCGCTCTACATTTCTTCTGTCAACTGAGAAAAATTGTACTGCACTGTGCGCTACCGCACAGAACCCCTGCTTATGAGCATTGGACTGCATCACGAGAAAATTGAATTTCTTTTCCTACCCAGCTGCACCTCTGAAATCCTCCTCGGTCTGCCATGGCTCCAATGTCATTCTCCTACCCTTGACTGGACCACCGGGCAGATCAAGAGTTGGGGTTCATCTTGTCTCAAACAATGCCTCACATCTGCTCCCACTTGTCTAACTCCTGAGGTTCCACCCTAACCGGTCCCTCCCAAGGCTTACCAGGACTTTTCTGATATTTTCTGCAAAAAGCAAGCAGAGATCTTACCTCCTCATAACCTCCTTCCTGGTACCACTCTGCCCCATGGCAAGCTTCACCCTCTGCCCCCCCTCCCCCACTTCTTCTGGAGTTCCTGCCGTAGATGAAGTAACCCAGGACTTCTCCGTTATCGGGAAGGAGACTCAAGAGTCGCTCCCACTGGCCTCGTCTCGTATGAAGGGACAAGTAGATAAAAAGAGGGGGAGACCTAAGGGGGGTACTGTTACGCCGAGCACTCAGGGTCCCTGCTCCTCCCCGGAGGGCTCGCGGCGTTCTCCCCTCTGCAGTGCCCCGGTCAGACCCGCTGACCGGGAGCGCTGCACTGTCACTACCGGCGGGGATGCGATCCGCGTAGCGGGACGCGCCCGCTTGCGGGTCTCATCCCAATCTACTCACCTGTCCCGTTCCCTGGCTGTCACGTCCTGGCGCGCGGCTATGCTCTCTATGGCGCGTGCGCACCGGCTCTCTAAGATTTAAAGGGCCAGTGCACCACTAATTGGTGCCTGGCCCAATCAGTGTAATTAGCTTCCATCTGCTCCAGGCTTATTTAAACCCACTTCCCCTTCCTGTCCTTGCCGGATCTTGTTGCCTCAGTGCCTAGTGAAAGCGTTTTGTGTATGCCCTTAACTGTGTTACCAGACCTTCTGCCGTTGCCCTTGACTACGAACCTTGCCACCTGCCCTGACCTTCTGCTACGTCTGACCTCCCCTCTGTCTAGTCCTCCTGTCCCACGCCACTCTCAGCAGTCAGTGAGGTTGAGCCGTTACCGGTGGACACTACCTGGTTGCTACTGCCGCAGCAAGACCATCCCGCTTTGCGGCGGGCTCAGGTGAAAACCAGTAGCAACTTAGAACCGGTCCACCGGTACGGTCCACGCCAATCCCTCTCTGACACAGAGGATCCACCTCCAGCCTGCCGAATCCTGACAGATGCCTAATTGTCTAGTAAGCTTTAGACTGTATAATAAGTTTAATAAAGTTGTCTAGGAAGCTAGAAACTAAAGGATAGATAGCTTCTTCAAATGTCTAGATAGCATTCTTGTCTAGATAGCACCAATGCCTAGATAGATTCTAATTTTCTAGTCCAGATACTAGTAAGAGTATCGAAAGAATGTAAATGTGTTCAATGTCTACTTAGGATGTATTGCAAATGTATAGATCATCCTGTTCTAGTCCTAGTCCCTCTGTCTTAGGGGACAGACATCGAGGTCGACTTATCTTAAGTAAGGGGGTTTGTGGTGTCTCGGTACCGTATCCTATCCGGTACCTTTTTATTGTGGGTCCCCATAGCCAGAGTCCCTAGGACGTCGGGGTTCCTGTTGTCCTGTCCACCCCTGATTGGGGTACTGAAGTCGCAGGGTCCTAAAGGTCTTCTGTCCATCTTATACACTCTTCCAGGCCTCATCATTGGCAGTATCATATGGCCACGATTTCTAAAGAGTAATGAGAGGAGATATTGTCCTCTCACACTGCCCCCCTCTGCCAATTATAAATTGATCCAATTGTACATCATAAACTATAGCTATATTACCCTTTTAAACTTAATAGAATGGGGAATATTGCCTCGGATGCTATGCCCCTAGGGCTGACTTTTGGCATCTTATGTGGGCATGCCCATAAATTACGTCCTTTTGGAATGGTGTACTACAATTGCTGTCCCCCTCTCCCCCAACATAACCATTGATATGTCTGTTTGGGATCTTAGATGAGGAGATCTGGCCTCACCACACCCGCATTCTCCTTAAAGAGATGTTGTTTATGGCAAGAAGATGATTGCACTTAGGTGGATGGACCTGAGATCTCCGACTCTTTCTAGGTGGAAGTTAGTCAACGCTATTGTACCCTTTTCTCATGTTGCATAGAAATACAGGAAATGCCCCGGTAAATTTGATCGGGTATGGGGCCCCTGATGTTCCTCGACCCTGTGCTCTAATTATACCTTGAGTGGGTCCTCCCTGCCTATCCCACAATCGTGCTTCTGATTTTTCTCACTTATTCTTAGACACCGACTATTCTGCTGGTCTGCAGTGTCCAGTACTCACTTGTGTGCTATACAGGTCAGCGGAATATGTTAATTGATTCCATTTTTTGTGTCAAGTATGTATTTGGGAACTGTCTGTTTACCTTGTTTTTGACATTTACCTACTCATTGTTTCTGTCTTTACCACAGGATGGACTTGTGTTATTGCTCTATACTGTTATGTGCGTGGGACTGCCTTTGGCCCTAGAATGGCCAGTGTTCAGAGGCCACATACCCTGAATCCTCAAATTTCTGAGGACTTAGTTGACTGGCTATCACAAGACACCCAATCTACTACAGCTTCCGCTCGGAACCTTGACGCAACGTCCTTCTCCTCCTCTAGCTTAGCTTCGGGCACCTCTCATGCTACCACCCTCCCGCCTGCCGCCACCACCAACACTAGCACCGTGGCAGCTTTACTTGATCCGTCAGAGGAGTTATTTACACATCAGTTTGAAGACATGAGTGATGCGCAACCATTATTGCCAGAGGATGTAGTTAACAGGGATATGTCTCATATTGATGATGACGATGTGTCCGTGGATGCCACGTGGGTGCCCGCTAGAAGAGAAGAAGAGTGGGAAAGTTCAGATGGGGAGACAGAGAGGAGGAGGAGACGAGTTGGAAGCAGGGGGAGGTCGTCGCAAAGAGCTAGTGGCACAGTCAGACAGCATGCATCGGCACCCGAGGTAAGCCAGACGTAACGCCAATCAACGCATGCTGTTGCCACCACCAGAATGCCGTCATCGCAGAGCTCAGCAGTGTGGCATTTTTTTTGTGTGTCTGCCTCTGACAACAGCGAGGCCATTTGCAACCTGTGCCAGAAGAAACTGAGTCGTGGGAAGTCCAACACCCACCTAGGAACAACTGCTTTGCGAAGGCACATGATGTCACATCACAAACGCCTATGGGATCAACACGTCAGTACAAGCAGCACACAAAGTCAAAGCCACCATCCTCATCCTGGTCCAGCATCTTCAGCCAGGTCAACCACTGCTGCCCTCCTTGCCCCTCTCAACATCCGCCTCTCCGTCTCTCGCCTTGAGCAGTTCCTGCTCATCTGCCCACAGTCAGGTGTCTGTCAAGGAGATGTTTGAGCGCAAGAAAACAATGTCTCAAAGTCACCCCCTAGCCCGGCGTCTGACAGCTGGCTTGCCGAAACTGCTAGCCCGCCAGCTTTTACCATACAAGCTGGTGGAGCCTGAGGCCTTTAAAACATTTGTAGCCATTGGAACACCGCTTTGGAAGGTACCCTGATGAAATTTTTTGCCACAAAAGGCAATCCCCAACCTTTACTCCATTGTGCAAAAGGAAATGATGGCATGTTGGCACACAGTGTAGGGGCAAGGATCCATCTGACCACTGATACCTGGTCTGCAAAGCATGGTCAGGGCAGGTATATCACCTACACTGCGTATTGGGTAAACCTGGTGACGGCTGCCAAGCATGGAATGCGTGGCTCTGCAGAGGAGTTGGTGACACCGCCACGACTTGCAGGCAGGCCTGCTGCCACCTCCTCTACTCCTCCTACTCCATCCTCTTCCATAACATCCTCGGCTGAGTCCTCTTCCACTGCTGCGTCTTGCTTCACATCACCGGCACCCCCCCCCCCAGCTTACCAGGTGCTATTCATTATCCCAGATACGGCAGTGTCACGCCATCTTGGGGTTAACTTGCCACAAAGCGGAGAGTCACACCAGCGCTCCTGTCGGCCCTGAACGCACAGGTGGACCAGTGGCTGACTCCGCACCAACTGGAGATCGGCAAGGTGGTTTGTGACAACGGAACAAATTTGTTGGCGGCATTGAGGTTGGACAAGTTGACATATGTGCCGTGCATGGCACATGTGTGTAATCTGATTGTACAATGCTTTGTGCTCAAGTACCCAGGCTTACAGGATGTCCTGAAGCAGTCCAGGAAGGTGAGGGGCCATTTCAGGCGTTCCTACACGGCCATGGCGCACTTGTCAGATATCCAGCGGTGAAACAACATGCCAGTGAGGCGCTTGATTTGCGACAGCCCGACACGTTGGAATTCAACACTCCTAATGTTCGACCGCCTGCTCCAACAAGAAAAAGCTGTCAACGAATATTTGTATGACCAGGGTGCTAGGACATCATCTGCGGAGCTGGGAATTTTTTTGCCACGTTACTGGAGGCTCATGCGCAATGCCTGTAGGCTCATGCGTCCTATTGAGGAGGTGACAAACCTGGTCAGTCGCACCGAAGGCACCATCAGTGACATCATAGCGTTTGTTTTCTTCCTGGAGCGTGCCCTGCAAAGAGTGCTGGATCAGGCAGTAGATGAGCGTGAAGAAGAGTTGTGGACACCATCACCACCAGAAACAGCCTTATCAGCACCGCTTGCTGGACCTGCGGCAACGCTAGAAGAGGATTGTGAGGAAGAGGAGTCAGAGGAGGAATGTGGCTTTGAAGAGGAGGAGGAAGACCAACCACAGCAAGCATCCCAGGGTGCTCCTTGTCACCTATCTGGTTCCCGTGGTGTTGTACGTGGCTGGGGGGAAGAAGATTATACCTTCCCTGACATCACTGAGGACGAGGAACGGGACATGAGTAGCTCGGCATCCGTCCTTGTGCAAATGGGGTCTTTCATGCTGTCGTGCCTGTTGAAGGACCCTCGTATAAAAAGGATGAAGGAGAATGACCTGTACTGGGTGTCCACGCTACTAGACCCCCTCGGTATAAACATAAAGTGCCTGACATGTTACCGCATTACAGCAAGGTGGAAAGGATTCAGCAGGTCCAAAATAAATTAAGAAGTATGCTGTACACAGCGTATAAGGGTCATGTCACAGGGATCTAACAGGGGAAGAGGTGAAAGTAATCCTCCTCCCCCCACGAACATGCCGGCAAGGACAGGATGCTGTACAGACATGCTGTTGATGGAGGACATGCGGAGCTTTTTAAGTCCCACGCACCGCCACAGCCCTTCGGGGACCACCATCAGAGAACGACTTGACCGACAGGTAGCAGACTGGCCTTCACCGCAGATATATCGACTCTCTGAGGAGCGATGAACCCCTTGACTACTGCGTGTGCCGGCTTGACCTGTGGCCTGAGCTATCCCAATTTGCGCTCGAACTTCTGGCCTGAATCCCAATACAGACCAATATATGGAGGGGTCAATCAATATTTACCCATAGATTCCTATTTGGAATCCAAAAAATCCCTATGTTCCCATATATTATTATTGTTAGTGATCCTACAAGCTTTATTAGAAAAAGTGCTCAAAATCAAATTAGAAAAACACTCTCTTAAAATTACACACAGCTCGGGCCAGTTATATAGATTAGAACCTATAGTTTCAGGGAGTTATACTCCTCTATTGTTTTTTTGTATAGTGATCCTAAGAAGGCATGCCTGCAGTTACATGCTCTCTCATTAACTGGCCTCCGCTTGTGCTGTTAAAAATTTCCCTGCTCTGCCCCCCTCGACATATTTCGCTACAACGTAGCTTTATCAAGAGGTAGCGGGCATATGGGCGAACTTCTGGCCTGTCCTGCTTCAAGTGTCCTGTCAGAAAGGACCTTCAGTGCAGCAGGAGGTATTGTCACTGAGAAGAGGAGTCGCCTTGGTCAAAAAAGTCTGGATTACCTCACCTTTCTTAAAATGAATGAGGGATGGATCCCGAAGGGGCTGACACTGGGCTATACGTTGGACTGAACAAGGCCTGATCAGATGAGCTGCCTTGGGCTAAAAATGGTCCACACGCTGCTGTATTTGAGCTCTGAATGCCGGATGACTTGCGTGACTTATCTGCCACCAACTAGGGTTCAAGCCGCAATGTTTTAGGGCACTATCTGCCTGGCAAAACAAACAGAAATGTTTCAGGCCGCTGCTACAGCAGCGGCTGCGACAATACCAAATTTTCCAGCCAGGTGTACATGCACTTGTTATGGTGCTGCAGTTTTTCTGGCCGCTGCTACAGCTGAGGCTGCGACAATACCCAATTTTTCATCGATGTGTACATGCCTAATTTTTCTGGCCTCTGCTGCTGCACTTGTTATGGTGCTGCAATTTTTAGGGCCACTGCTACAGCTGCGACAATACCAAATTTTCCAGCCAGGTGTACATGCCTAATTTTTCTGGCCTCTGCTGCTGCACTTGTTATGGTGCTGCAATTTTTAGGGCCACTGCTACAGCTGCGACAATACCAAATTTTCCAGCCAGGTGTACATGCCTAATTTTTCTGCCCTCTGCTGCTGCAATTGTTATGGTGCTGCAATTTTTCTGGTACAGAAGCGGCTGCAACAATACCAGATTTTTCATCCACGTGGACATGCCTAATTTTTCAGGTACTCTCTGCTGACATCTCTGTCCATTTTAGCAACTGTGGATATTAGATGTATGCTAAGGGTAGCATGGTGGCTCAGAGGTTAGCACTGCTGCCTTGCAGCGCTAGGGCCGCTGGGGTCCTAAAGGGGGCTAAAGCACGTTATTCCAAACCATTTAGGAATAATAGGTGATTTATGCCCTTTATGGATTAAAACGAGACTCTGCATCAACTATGTAATTTTCCATGGGAGTTTTGCCATGGATCCCACTCCGGCACGCCACAGTCCAGGTGTTAGTCCCCTTGAAACAACTTTTAAATCCCTATTGTGGCCAGAAAGATTCCCCGTGGGTTTTAAAATTCGCCTGCCCATTGAAGTCAATGGCGGTTCGCCCGGTTCGCTAACTTTTGCGGAAGTTCGCGTTCGCGGTTCGCGAACCGAAAATATTATGTTTGCGACATCACTACTCCTAAGTCCTTAATAAGGACATTGTATGTTTTATGGCGATCACATTTGCCAGAATCCCAGAGATACTTGTTAAGGCTACAAATGTTTTTCTATCACTTCCAGATTAAAGGAGTACTCTGATGAAAACCATGACCATTTACCAAGGCAGACAGACTATAAAACAATTTTGATCTCAGAGGTACTCCAGGGGAAAACATTTTTTTTAAATCAACTGGTGCCAGAAAGTTAAACAGATTAGTAAATTACTTCTATTTAAAAATCTTAACCCTTCCACTACTTGTCAACTGCTCTATGCTCCAGAGAGAGTTCTTTCTTTTTGAATTTCTTCTCTGTCTGACCACAGTGCTCTCTGCTGTCAGGAACTGTCCAGAGCAGGAAAGGTTTGTTAAGGGGATTTTCTCTTGCTCTGGACAGTTCCTGACAAGGACAGAGGTGTAAGCAGAGAGCAGTGTGGTCAGACAGAAAATAAATTAAAAAAGAAAAGAACTTGCTCTGTAGCATACAGCAGCTTATAAGTACTGGAAGGATTAAGATTTTTAAATAGAAGTAATTTACTAATCTGTTTAACTTTCTGGCACCAGTTGATTTAAAAAAAAAAAAAAATACATATTTTCCACCAGAGTACCTCTTTAATGTTATGAATGAAATCAAAATAGTTTTACAGTCTGTCTGCCTTGGTAAATGGTCATGGTTTTCATCAGCACATCGTATTAATAAACCCATATGAACATAATCCAGCTCACTTTAGGTCATAGCTAAGAAATTTAATATGGTGTCAAATGAGTGCACATCACACCCGCGTACTCTAAAACTTCTTGTTCTCTGATGTCTTAATTGAGTTTTAACAAATCAAAGCAGATTTGCAATTAACATTTTATATGCAAAAATATATCACATGCAAAAATGTTTTGGGTCAACCCTGATCCAAATTCTAGGAAGGAGCCTTCAGTTCTGTAATGTGGTCTACCATTACCCCCATTGTGTTCCGTACCCCAACCAACGGCTCTTGTGTGTTGCTATTTGTTGCAGCTTAGTGTGTTGGGATGTTTCCGATTTGTTATTATGTGTCTGGAGCAAGTATTAAGAAAATGATGAAATCTGGAACTTCTATCCAAGTACACAAATGTCTGCTAGTATCACTTGGGGGCAAGAAATAACATTGATTCATTCAGTTACAGTTTAGACAGAATATGTAATAAAAAAAAAATCACCATTACCATGGAATATGTCATTTATTTGGGATATTAGGATATTTAAGGAATATGCCGTCCCTTTAGCAGATGTTAAGCCCCTAACGCATTATTTCATTTCACAGCCACAACTTTTGAACTATAAGTAAATTTAAGTGGGATTGTTTGGATTAATAAAGCTTTGAGGGCAATGTTATAGTTGGCACCATCCTAGGCACTGTGTGTGAATACATATTAAATTATTGCGTATCTTTATGTCCTGCTACCCCACAAGTTATCCCATTACGTTAATGGGACAAATAAGATGGTTGGTAACACCAAACATTAAATGAGTTGGAAAAAAAAAATCATATAATAGCCCTTTTTAGTTTTAGCTTACAAAGAATTCGGAAAGAGCTATTTGACATCTTTTATACATGGACCATTGCTGTAAGGCTCTATACAACCTGGCTCTCCTGAATTACGATTAGTTCCTACCCCGCATCAAACACAGTACTCCGATCTTTAGGCTAGGTTCACACTACAGAATTTCCGCCTGCAATACCGCTTTGAAATTGCAGGCAGAAATTCCGCTTACTAAAATGTATAGTGTAGTGAATGGGTTTCCGTTCACAAATTCACACTTCGGAATTTGTGAAGCGGAATTTGTGAACAGAAAATCCGCTTGAAAATTTCTGCTTGAAGAATGGCGTTGCTCATTCTTCAGGCGGAAATACTTGTGAAACACATTGCAGTCTATTGGAGACTGCAGTGTCCGTGCTGTCCTAGCTGGCCGCACTCGGAATCTCTGGGCGGAAATTTTCTGCCCGGACATTCTGCAGTGTGAACCTAGCCTAAGGCTAGGGCTACACAGCAACTTTGGTGTTGAAACCAGCAAGTTGGCAGACCAGATGGACTGGTAGGATTTGTGGCAACGTTTGAGTTGCAGTGTAACCCTATTCACTTACATTAACCGTGATTAATTCATTGTACGATTCAGGGAGAATGACATACCGGTCTTTCTATGTCTTCACAGTGTAGCCCTTGCCTTCTTAGAGTACCTGCGGTCACTCTGGGAAAAGTTGCAGTAACCAGTAGTAGATAGATTAGGAGGGGCTGATCACATACCTATTTACAGCATGATGGTCGCCCCGTACTGCTGTCAGTGGAATTTTTTGGGATGCCATTGAAGTGTCCGCCATTTTGAATGCAAGTATTTAATAAACCTAACACAAATTTACCTGCTGTGGTATTGTGTTTCACCCTAGCTTGGGGCATGTTAACAACCAACATGAAATAAATACAGTCTTTATAATTGTATGGGGTCAGTAATTTTTCTTGGGGTCTCAAATAGGAAATTGAGGGCCCGCCATCTATTGATTCAGATATCCTACATATCATCAATGTCTATTATTTGTGAATCATCCCATAGGAAATAGACCCTAGTGCCAAGTGATTGGCTCGAAATGGTGCTTTCACCTGGAAATGGTGCTGTCACCTCAAAATGGCCCTGTCACCTCCAAATGGTGCTGTCACCTCAAAATGGCACTGCCACCTCAAAATGGTGCTGTCTTCTGCTGGAGTTTGGTCCATCAGTGTATGTGAGCTTGGGCCTGCCAAAGGGTCTAGTTGATTTTGGCATGGGACTCCATTCTATTTTCATCCTATTTCATTGCATTTCCATTGTTACTTGTTGGGTCACTAGACACTGGGATAGTAAATAACACCATTTAATTAATTACAGGAGTCTGTTACTTGACTATATGACATATACTTTCAATACATTACATCTCCTGCTTTTAGAAGATTAATGCTACTTTTGTTTAATATGCTGATTCTTAATGTATAGCCTGTTTTGTCAGGGAGGTAATTCATGAAATCTGCTAATAACAGTATAGGCCACGCACAAAGCACAGATTATAAAAGACTAACAAAAATATTATTATACGGCTAATTTCCTTTACGAGGAGGCACGCCATATTCATTTTAAGATCATTATTAATCCCAGATGTGGCAATTCCCCCGTCCATCTAATCTCCATCTCTTTTAGAAAAATCCATAGTGCTTCCAAAGAAAAATTCAAACCAAATTTATTTTTTTAGGACAACTTCGGCACATGTTGTTCCTATTTAGCAGGTAGGTCATCCTAGATTGAACATATGCTTGGCATATGAACATGTTCATACACTCAAGAAAGACTTTCACTGGTTTTCAGAGAAAATGCTTACATTTTCTTTACATACACAGGTATTACCTTCCAGGAACTTTTGTGGTATTTAAAGGGTTTGTCTTTAGATAATTTATCTTTAATCCTATATTACAAAGAAGTCTGTATAAATACTTTATGAAAAAAAATTAATATTAAGGTCAATATAAAAATGTAGCAAATTAACAACAGACAAAAGGACTTCGGCTCTATATTGAGTTGTATAGTAAGTCAAGGTAAAACCACCAATGGAATGTAGAGGGTTGTTCCCAGTGAAACAACTTTATTTATAAATGAAGCTTGTCCCATTATGGCTTCCAAGATTCTGTACCAGGTAAAAGTCATAGTCAGATGAGTAGTGTGTTATGCAAATGACTGACCTCTGACTGGCTAGGGTAACTTGGGTCATACTTAGCCTGGGTTCACACCTGGTTTGGTCTGTTTGTTGCAGTACTTAGCTATCATCGGCATTGTCCATGGACAATGAAATGAGCTGTATGCATGGGTGCCTCTTTCTCAATGGTTGGACCCCAGCAATCAGATACTTAACCCCTATCCCCTTGTAGATGTAAGATAAGTATTGTAAAAGGGAATACCCCTTTAAAGGGGTTGTCCAGCCAAATGTGCCCAGACTGTCTTAAAAAAAAAAAAAAAAAAAACTGTACTTATCACCCTCACTCCCCCGCATCTTATGTTATTATGGCACTTACCATAACATTACACATGTTAATGCTGCACATAATACAACACATTGTCTCAGCCAATCACTGGCTTAGGTGAGACACCAGTGTGGCCAGTGATTGGCTGAGCGCCTATGTGATGTATTGTCTGCACTGCTGAGAAGTGGAGTTTGGTGGTGACCGATCGCCGTGATACCAGAGGCTGCAGGCAACGGAGGGAGATAAGTATGTGGTTTTTTTTAAAGGAGGAGGCAAAGCTAATGTTCCTAAAAGCATGTATATACTCAGTAAATATATAATGACATGAAAGCTGCTGTACCTAGGGAAAATTTTACTTCCAAATCCGAAATGTTGAAGTAATTTCCAGATCTTTATAATCCTCAGTATTTCTTCTACATAAATATTCTTATATTTTTACATAATCTACAATTTTCTGCTTTTTTTCTTTTCACAAACTCTTTAATGCATTCAGATTGCCTAAGACAACTCAGCAATGAGGTCTGTGAACTTATACAAATGATGTTATAAAAAGACTAAACGTTGAGATGAAGCCAGAAATTTCTAAACCTTGAAATGACAAGAGCGGGGATTGGGCTCAAGAAGCACGTCAAAGGCCTTACAAGGCTTAACAGCTTCACATATCAGCAAAAATATTTGATTTTCCATTGCACTAATGCATGATGAAATTTTACAAAAATAGCCTGAGAAGGCGAAACATTTAATTTACTGCTTACGTGAAAGCCAAGAAAATGGAAAGTAGATAAATTACAGTTTTCCAGTAGCAAACGCATGACAGGTTTAATCAGCAGTAACATCATAGATAAGTATGAATACACTGACTGCTCTATATATTCACATGATGGAGGATGGCTCAGGGAGGATGTGCTCTGAGGGAATCTATCAACTCTTCAAGTCTAGATATAACCTGCTAAGTGTTAGATTTCCCCTCACTGTCCATGGTACAGACATCATACCTTAAAGCATTACTCTCATTAAAAACAACCTTTGACATGTCGCTCAGATCTCTTGGGCAGCCAGGGAGCGAAGCGCAATGCCACCTGCTTGCCCAGCTAATATCTCATGATATGCAGCGAGTCTCAGGTATGATAAACAACATTTAACATGTCTAAACGACATGTCAATAAAGTTTTATTAATACAGTAATACCACCTGCCTAGTATTGTGTAGATCCCTAGGCCATCACTATTAGATTGGCACGGTTCTGACTCTTGGTGGGGGGCCTATCAGCCGATTGAAGACGTTGTGGTGCTTGTTCAAGCGGGTTCTGTGAAGAGAAAAAGTTGACCAGTTGGAGATTGACTGTCATGCTAGTCTATTGTTTGCAACAACATATTCAGCCAGTGACCTAGCAAGGTGGATAGCTGTACAGTTTTTGCAACCTTCAAGCTTGCGTCTCCTCACTGGGAAGATGTTTGTTTTTACTAGCTTGGTGTTGTGTTATCCTAACTAAAGACCTAGAATACCACATGCTGTGCTTGGCTGATATCCATCGTGCCCCTCCGGGCTTTCTGGCCTATGGTCCAGAAGGGTACACTGCCCTGTTTTTAACTTGTGCCTTCAGGCAGTACCCTCACAAGGGTCCCAACCACGTCAGTCAGACCTTTGCCTGTCTGAAATGTATATCCGATCCTGAGAACAGGCCATACATTTAAAGGCTGGGAAACCCATTTTACTTGGCTTTCTCATAGCAGAACCATTACAATGCCAAAACATTGGCAGTCTTACATTTTGTACTATTAACACTGCAAAATGTTTTCATGCATGTTGATATTAGACATGTTGTATAGGCCTAATTTTGTTTTCCCTCCTGCATGGATCTCCCGGACTACCACCTTGATCATAACAATAGATCACCATATTTATTATAAGGGAACACAACGTACAACATAAACCAGCCAAGCAGTTCTGTAAGAAAATTATTTTCAAAGTGGACAATGAGACATCTGTATCCAAGATTTGTTTAATGTGTTGTTCCCTGACTGTTCCTGAATAGCCATTCCTTATCACATTATCATATTTCCCATATTACCACATCATTTTAAAGTATTCAATGTACAATTTCCATGACTGTTAATCTATCAATGGCAAAGTTTATAACATTCTCATTAATAGGATCAACACATTTCCCTTACAGCTTACAGAACGTAGGTAAGAAACCAAGAACTGAGCGGCTTTGTCTTTATAGATGGAGATCTGTAAAATGAGTAACATCTGACAGCGATGGTTTAAGCCATAGAGAAACAAAAAGATATTTATACCGGGAACTGGACAGGTTCCTAAAGTTCAAATCCGTAACCTACAGCCGTACCCAGGCAGGCTGGATGCTGTGATGTAATGTCTATGTGATTACAGTGTTAATCATTTCCACTGTGTTAAAATGGAAAGACTTGGATAAAATTTACAAAATACTTGTCTCTTATCCAGATTTTATGTACGCCTGATACTCTGGTACTAATAGGTTAACTGGCCTTCCATCAAGTTGTCCCTAGTATATTCATGCTTGTCTAGTTATTAAAGGTGATGATATTATTATCATCATTGGAATGAAGTTTACTACAAAAATACAAATACTGATCGCTGAGCCTTTTACATAGGGCAATGATTCAGGGTGCGGCACTGATTGCGCGCTATTAACACTTTAGACACGGCGTTCAAAGTTGACCGCCGCATCTAAAGTGAAAGTAAACTACTCCCGGCTAGCTCAGTCGGCTGTTCTGGACCGCCGCGGCGGAATCACGGCATCCTGAACAGTTGTAACACACAAAGAGGGCCTCTACCTTCCTCCTGTGTGTCCGATCGCCGAATAACTGCTCAGTGCCTGAGATCCAGACATGAGCAATCAAGCGGCAGAATCATAGATCAATGGTTTCCTATGGGATAACAATGATCAATGTAAAAGATCAGTGTGTGCAGTGTTATAGCCCCATATGGGGGCTATAACATTGCAAAAAAAAAAGTGAAAAAAAAAGTTAATAAAGATCATTTAACCCCTTCCGTAATAAAAGTTTGAATCACCCATTAAAAGAAACACAGTGTAAATAAAAATAAATATATGTGGTATCACCGCATGCGGAAATGTCTGAATTATAAAAATATATTGTTAATTAAACCGCACGTCAATGGGGTACACGCAAAAAAAAATTCCAAAATAGAGTATTTTTGGTCACTTTTTATATCATGAAAAAATTAATAAAAAGCTAGCAAAAAATCCGATCAATACAAAAATGGTACCGATAAGAACGTCAGATTACAGTGCAAGAAAAATAAAAAAGTTATAGGGTTCAGAAGATGGCAATTTTAAACATATAAATTTTCGTGCATGTAGTTATGATTTTTTCTAGAAGTATGACTAAATAAAACCTATATAAGTAAGGTATCATTTCAATCGTATGGACCTACAAAATAAAGAAAAGGTGTCATTTTTACCGAAAAATTTACTGCGTAGAAACGGAAGCCCCCAAAATAAAAAAAAAATTTGTTTCTTCTTCAATTTTGTTGCACGATTGTTTTCTTTCCCGTTTCGATGTAGATTTTTGGGTAAAATAACTTATGTCATTGCAAGTAAGAATTGGTGGCGCCCTCATAAGCCCTCATATGGATTTTTAGGTGCAAAATTGCTTTTTTAAAGGCAAGGAGGAAAAAACGAAAGTGCAAAAAAGGAAAAACCCTGAGTCCTTAAAGGGATAACCATTTAACTAAATGATGGCTAACAATTGACTTTGGATCCAATCTGGTGACGTATGCACTGTGATCCTGTACTAAAAACTATTTATTATAAAGTTCAGCACCCCTCTCCCAACAACCTGCCGCTCTTACAGAAGTGCCACAAAAGGTTCCTAAAACACATAGTAAATGTGCTCAGCATGTACAACAGTTTGGCACAAAGTGAGGCAGAACTCAATGTAGATATAACTACAGTAACCCCCTGACATACGATGGCCCCGACATTTGATCAAATCGACATACGATGGCCTCTCAGAGGCCATCGCATGTCGATGTCAGCAACGACATACGATGCTTTTATATGTCGGGGCCATCGCATTAACTGCTATCCGACAGCGCAAAATGCTTAAGCTGCTGCTCGGATAGCAGTTTAAGCATCCCGGACAGGTTCACTTACCTATCCCCGCTGCTCCGGGTCCACTTCGCGATCCTCCAGCGTCTTCTGCATCTTCTCCGGGGTCCGGGCCTCGCTTTCCGGCGTAGTTATTACGTCACTGTGCACGCCGTCCCGGCGCAAAAACGTAATAATGTCACCAGAAAGCGAGGCCCGGACACTGGAGAAGATGCGGAAGAAGCCGGAGGATCCCGAAGAAGACGCCGGAGCAGCGGGACAGCATCATGAGCCCCTCGGACAGCATCGGGAGCGGTGAGGACGCGGTCCGGAGCGGCGGGGACAGGTGAGTATTAAATGCACTTTTTACATTGCACGAATCCCTCAACATACATAGTTACATAGTTACATAGTTACATAGTTACATAGTTAGTATGGTTGAAAAAAGACATACGTCCATCAAGTCCAACCAGGGGATGGATTCGACAAACGATGGGTCGTTTGGAACGAATTACCATTGTATGTTGAGGGACCACTGTACATGTAGACGCATTAAAAATCAGGACCCCATCACTGCAAGGCAACAGTGTTAACCACTGAGCCTCCATACTGTGCTGTACTTTTTAATATGAGGTGTACTACTGAAGGAAGAGACCAAAAAAACCTGAAATGAAGAACTGAATGTAGGTAACATATAAAAGGGGTTATCCCACCAATAAAGTGAAATACAATATTGAAGGCATAAATTACATCAAATGTAATTCTTAGTGATGAATACAAAGCACCACCAATGTAAAGAGCTACGGAATCTGTTGGCGCTATATAAATAAATATTATTATTAATTATAATAATGATAATTATTTTTTCTGTAAAGAAATAGCATTTTTCATGAATAAATGGGTACTCCACTGAAAAACATTTTCTTATACATCAACTGGTGCCAGAAAGTTAAACAGATTTGTAAATGACTTCTATTAAAAAATCTGAACCCTTCCAGTACTTATCAGCTGCTGTATACTGCAGAGGAAGTTCTTTTCTTTTTGAATTTCTTTTTGGTCTGACCACAGTGCTCTCTGCTGACAACTCTGTCTATTTTAGGAAATGTCTAGAGTAGGAGCAAATCCCCATAGCAAACCTCTCTTGCTTTGGACAGTGCCTAAAATGGACAGAGATGTCAGCAGAGAGCACTTGTGGTCAGACAGAAAGGAAATTCAAAAAGAAAAGAACGTCATCTGCAGTATACAGCAGCTGATAAGTACTGGAAGGATTAAGATTTTTTTTATAAAAGTAACTTACAAATCTGTTTAACTTTCTGGCACCAGTTGATTTATAAGATTTTTTTTTTTCATTACATCACAGCAAAATGAAGCAGTTTTGCAACAAAATTAAACCCCCAAAAAAGTTTTGCACTGATAAACAGTAGCTAAAATCATTTTATTGCACAATAGGCACAGCCTATAAATTACACCGGAGCATAACAACAAACAAATAATGCTCAGCGCCAAGCAGTAGCATGCCAAGCCAGATGAACGGTGCATGCATGTCTGCATTTGCCTGATGCAGTATCAGGATGCTGAAATTCGTAGCCAGAAGATATTTAGGGAGCGCTACAGCTCACAACAATGTAACTTATCTCATAGACAAGATTTTTTTATTAATTTCAATTGCAAAATTATCACATGTTCTTTATACTGATTAGTAATATTTTTTCATGGGGTTACCCCTCTTAAGAGGTTGTCCTTGGAACATACAGGTTTAAAGGGGTATTCTGGGGAGTATTTTTTTTATTTTATTTTATAATTGTGCACACGTTTCTAGTAAATAGAAAATAACCCTATGCTTATTTTCTTCCCTCCCCCAATGCTGCCATTATCACAAAGCTCCGGTCCCACTGCGCAGTGCACCTGAGGTAGGAACAAGAAATAGCCCACTCAGATACTGCTGCGTCTACTGATTGGCTGATCAGGCAATTCGATGGGCTGACCCTAACCCTGAAAATGCTGATCAGTGGGGCTGAGGCTTCAGGATAATGGTGGTGGTGAGGGAGCTGGATTGCATGTCAGTACGCATCTGCAATGTGAAACATGTGTACCCTACCCTTAAAGGGGTACTCTACTGCCCCAGTGTTCAGAACATTTTGTTCCAAACGCTGGGTGTGGGCTGCTGGGGTCGTGATGTCACAACCACGCCGATTGTGATGTCAGGCCACGCCCCTTCAATGCAAGTCTATGGAAGGGGGTGTAAGTTGTGAGTCCCAATAGGGAACAGGAACCAATGTATGCGGTGACAAGCTCTGTTTAGCACCGTGGAATATGTCAGTGCCGTATAAATGGTAATTTGTTAGGTGGAGATAAAAAATGTTACTTAATAGTGCAACACTCAAGGTTCTCACGTATGGAAATAATTAATTGACTTGATAGCCGAGCAACAGATACTATGGAAACCGATAAAAAAATATATCTTTTGACTTAAGATGTCAAAGGTTTCATTGTTGTAGCTGTAAACCATTGAGAATACTGTAACGCCGCAGGTTTTTGGCATGAATTACATTTTCTATTGTTATGGCTCATGGCTGTCATCCAGAAGACAGAATCCAGCAGTTTGATCTTTACATGTAAGAATTTAATTCTCAAAGTAAGACATTGCAGGAATTCCTATGAGGAGAACATGAGATATGCGCAGAACATGGAGATTTACTTACTTACTGTAAACAATCATCCAAAGACTTTACTCTGTAACTATTGTGTAATAGGATTTAAACATTACAGAATTGGTTACGAACAACACAGCGATACAAGAAAGTGATAGAAGGTCCAGGAATCCACTACAATGTAAGATCCTTGAGATGTCTTATTGATTTCAATAGGAGTTACATAATGGTTTACTGCCTGGGAAAGCTCTGCAGGAAAAAGGAACACTTGTCCCTGGTTCCTCTGCTGTGGGGGCTGGTCATAGCCTTATCTTTAGTAGACTTTTCTTATAGAAAGGAATTTCTCAAGTATGTCTTTTAAAGAGTACCTGTCACCAAAAAAACTTTTCTAAACTAACTCAGGCTATGTTCCCTAACTACTCCTAACACCCCTCCCACCCTGTGTATCTTACCATTCTTCTTGCTCACATAATGCAATTTCCTAGCAGGAGAAAGTCGGTGTTTCCCAGAAGGCATGGCATCATTAAAGCCTGGTGGGGGACAACTTCTGCCCTCACATGGTCGCAGTGCTGTGATGAATAGAAGACCTCAGGCTCTGTGCAAGTTTAAGTCTGTGTTGCTATCAGTGAGGCTCTCCTGCAGCTTTCAGTCTGTGTAGCTTTCTGTGAGAATCTGTGGAGCTTTCACTTTCTGTGCAGCTGTCAATCAAGCTCAGTGCAGAGAAACACTGGCCAGGAGGAGACCAAACTCACTGTATTAATTGTGGCAGGAAACAGAACAGAGCCACCTAGTGGCCGTTTTTTATATTACATTTTAAACATATTTATGTTGATAATTTTAAAAGCAAGTAAATGGAAAAGTGTCTGCTTATTACAAAAGGAACATTATATTAAATGTTTTATTTGGTGACAGGTACTCTTTAAGTTTCATTACTTGTAAGTATCTAGAAGACATATATTGCATTTATTTGTTTATAAAATATTGTAGCTATTTATTCCTAGACATGTCCAAGAGGGTGGCCATTATGGGGACACGCGCTTTCTTTCTTGTATTTTTTTGAATAGACAGTACAGCAGGATATGTGTGTTTTATGCTGCACTGAATGCGAGTAAACGTGTAGGGAAATATGATAAATTGTTATATTCTCTGAGAAGTGATGAAGTACAGCACCTCCCCACAGATGAAATGATGCTAAAGGAAATCTTTATCCAGCCTTCTTTATGTGTATATAGTTTATAGCGTTTCTAGGCTTCCAGAAGACATTTCTTCATTCCCCTAGCCTATTAAGGTGAGATGACTGTGTATTCTTCCCCAGTCTATACAGTAAAGCTGACAAATGAGCTAGGCAAATGAGGCCATGTTAGCCTACTATGACTCCTCCACTGCCAATGTTAAATTGTTCTTTATTGGTATATCGTGTGAGTCAAAACTCTATTATGCGGTAGGAAATATTTATTTGCGAAAGCAATAATATTTTTCTGTATACAATATCTATGTCTATTTGGCCACAAATGATCATTTAGTCAAATTCCAGGCATGTATTAGATGTATTGCTGCCAACAAAGGGGTTATCTTAAGCTAAGGCTGTGCTAGAAGAGCATTAACAGCCAGGAAATTAAAATACACACCAATAAAAATACATAATAAAATATTTCATGTTCTACAGAACAATGTGAAAACAATATTGACAATGTCAAAATACCATTAGCCTAGGGATCTCATAGTCATAAATGAAAACCAGATCTAGTCCTGCAGTTCGTAAACTTACCCAGAATTAAATAAATGTTTCCAATTTATTTGGGTGAATTAGTCATATAAATCAAGATGGGATTATAATAAATAACAAGCTTCACATCGTATGTAATGGTATATGTTTAGCTCGAAAAGGAAGATTTCCTAATCACAATTCTTCTCAGATTCTCTGTTAGTTTCAGTGGTTACCTCTCCAATATTCCAAAGGCTGTCCGGCCATGCTAGGAGTTGTAGTTTTGCAACAGCTGGAGGCACGCTGATAGGGAAGCACTGCTTTAGAGTCTGGTTTCTGCCCTTTACACTGTATAGAAACCAGGAATGATTAGATTCATGGGGGAGAAGGAAAGTACAGGGATGTAGGGGATATTACCTCAAAACAGTACACGTGTTACATATGTATGTGTGGTACACATCTGATTTTACCAACATTTCTTTGTAATAATACCCCTTTAACCCCTTAAGAACTCATTTTCACCTTAAGGACTCAAAACTATTTTCATTTTTGCACTTTCGTTTTTTCCTCCTCCCCTTCTAAAAATCATAACACGTTCAATTTTGCACCTACAGACCCCCATAAGGGCTTGTTTTTGCATCACCAATTGTACTTTGTAATGACATCACTTATTTTATAACAAATCTGCGCCGAAACAAAAAAAATAAACTTATTTGTGGGATGAAATAAAAAAATGCAATTTTGCAACTTTTTAGAGCTTCACTTTTCATAAAAAATGACACCTTATCTTTATTCTGTAGGTCCATATGGTTACAAGGATACCATATTTATGTAGGTTTTATTTTATTTTACTACTTTAACCTCTTGGGGACGCAGGGCGTATGCATAAGGACCAGGGTGTACCTGTATGTCCGTGGGAATTCCAGTCCCTGCCGCTCGCTGGGCGGGGACCGGACCGAGATGCCTGCTGAAATCATTCAGCAGGCACCCAGTGCCAATCCCTGGGGGATCCTGAGATTATGTCAATTCAGATCGGCGATCTGTGACGATTCCAGGTAATATGGATCTCCGGGTCTGAAGGGATAGGGGTGAGGTGGCAGGGGTGCCACCCCTCCTATCCCTGCTATTGGTCAGAAGCGACCGACCAATAGCAGATCTGGGGGGGGGGGTTTAAAGTTCGGTTCCCCTGCTCTGCCCATCCATGGTAGTTGTTACGCCGAGCGCTCCGGGTCCCTGCTCCTCCCCGAAGCGCTCGCGGCGTTTCTCTCTCTTCAGCGCCCCGGTCAGACCCGCTGACCGGGAGCGCTGCACTGACACTGCCGGCGGGGATGCGATTCGCATAGCGGGACGCGCCCGCTCGCGAATCGCATCCCAAGTCACTCACCTGTCCCAGCCCCCGGCTGTCATGTCCTGGCGCGCGCGGCTCCGCTCCTTAGGGTGCGCGCGCGCCAGCTCTCTAAGATTTAAAGGGCCAGTGCACCAATGATTGGTGCCTGGCCCAATCAGCCTAATTAGCTTCCTCCTGCTCCCTGGCTATATTACCTCACTTCCCCTGCACTTCCTTGCCGGATCTTGTTGCCTTGTGCCAGTGAAAGCGTTTAGTGTTGTCCAAAGCCTGTGTTCCAGACCTTCTGCTATTCCATTTGACTACGAACCTTGCCGCCTGCCCCGACCTTCTGCTACGAATGACCTTGCCTCTGCCTAGTCCTTCTGTCCTACGCCTTCTCAGCAGTCAGCGAGGTTGAGCCGTTGCCGGTGGATACGACCTGGTTGCTACCGCCGCAGCAAGACCATCCCGCTTTGCGGCGGGCTCTGGTGAATACCAGTAGCATCTTAGAACCGGTCCACCGACACGGTCCACGCCAATCCCTCGCTGACACAGAGGATCCACATCCAGCTAGCCGAATCGTGACAGTAGTCCAGGCAGAGTGGGGGAACTGTGCTGGGAGCGGCGCCGGAGGTCCCTTACCGGCGGCGATCCTCCTCCGTGCAGCGGCAGGCGGAGATCCTCTCTGTGCGGGGGCTGCAGGGGCTGCAGCGGCGATCCTGCTACTGCCAGATGAGTTGTTTTCCAGATCAACACCTGGAGGGCCACAGTTTACAATGGTCTCTAATCTGTAGCCCTCCAGATGTTGCAAAACTTCAACTCCCAGCATGCCCAGACAGCCGTTTGCTGGAGGGCCAAAGTTTGGAGATCACTGTCTGATGGTCAATAATCTGTAGCCCTCTATATCTTGCAAAGCTACAACTCCCAGCATGACCAAACAGCAAACAGCTGTCTCGGCATGCTGTTAGTTGTAGTTGCGTGCCTCCAGCTGTTGCATAACTACAACTCCCAGCATGCCTTTCAACAATCAGTATATGCTGGGAGTTGTAGTTTTGCAACAGCTTGAGGCACACTGGTTGGAAAATACTGAGTTAGGTAACAGAACTCCCGGCATGCAAGGTCTGTCAGTAGTTTTGCAACAGTTGGAGGTTTGCCCCCCCCCATGTGAATGTACAGGGTACATTCACGTATTGGCGGGTTTACAGTGAGTTTCCTGCTTCAAGTTTAGAGATGCGGCAAATTTTTCCCTGCACTTCAAATTCCTAGTAGGAAACTCACCGTAAACCCCCGCCAGTGCAAATGTACCCTAAAAACACTACACATACACCCCCTTACACTGTCCCCCCTTCTCCCCAGTAAAAATGAAAAATGTCTCGTACTGCAGTGTTTCCAAAACAGAGCCTCCAGCTGTTGCAAAGCAACCACTATCTAGGCATGCTGGGAGTTTAGCAACAGCTGGAGGCACCCTGTTTGGGAACCACTGTCGTAGAATATTTTTGGTAGCAGAGGCAATTGTAAGGCCCTCTTCACACAGCAGAATTTCCGCTCATCTGCCCAAATTCCACTTCCACTTTTGAGGATTTTGTGCTCAATTGGTGCGGAATCCAAGCAGAAATTCTGCAGAAGTGTGAATAGGAGTGTGGACTCCCATAGAAGTGTATTAAGCTTTCATTTGAGGAGGAATTCCTGAAGCGGAGTTCCGCTTGAGGAAATTCTGCCATGTGAATAGGGCCTAACGCTTGCATCCAGGTCAGCCCCTATGCAAATCCCTAATTTAGGCCTCAAATGCACATGGCGCTCTCTCTCTTTGGATCCCTGTCATATTTCAAGGAAACAGTTTAGGGCCACATATGGGGTATTTCCGCACTCAGGAGCAATTGCGTTACAAATTTTGGGGGGCTTTCTCTCCTTTTTCCCATATGAAAAGGAAAAGTTGGGGTCTACACCAGCATGTTAGTGTAAAAAAAAAAATTTTTTACACTAACATGCTGGTGTTGCCCCATACTTTTCATTTTCACAAGAGGTAAAAGGAAAAAAAAGACCCCCAAAATTTGTAACGCAATTTCTCCTGAGTACAGAAATATTGACATAAAATGTGGATGTAAAATGCTCTGCGGGTGCACAACATGGCTCAGGAGTGAGAGTGCACTATGGTCCTGATTTACTAAAGTCCGACCAAATTTTTTTCTCGGTTTATGCGCCAACAATTTTTTCCGCACCATCCACTACCTACAACCTACACCTTTGAAAACACTTAGAGTATTTTTTTATTACAGGAAAATAGGCGTGGTTAACCAAAAAAATGGGTGTGTTCCTGACAGAAATTACTCGGAGTTCTACCAAAATTACTCCTGAAAAAGTGTGAGTTTGGCTCACAAAATGACTGCCAAGAGGATCTATAAAAATTACCAAAAGCAAGTGATTTTGGCAAAGGCACAGCTTAACATGGTGGGGAATGCTTAAACTATTTTCTTTTTCTTTTTTTTTCATTGTTTTACAGTTCTACACAAGGATTTTTAGAATATGCAATGCATTTGAAACTTTAAAATATGCCTTTAATTATATATATATATTTTTTTTTTTGGTGTGTGTGTGCGGGTGGGGGAGGGGGTTTAAACTCCTATATTAGATGGTCTAAGTCCATAAAAAAATTTTAGTTCTATTTTGTTGCTTAATTCCCGTTAAATCTTGTGTTTTGCTTGTTTGGTTTGGCACATGCTATTGATGATTTGTATTCTATACCCATGTTTTTTTAGTTTTTTCTTTTAACTCGGAGAATGTGCGAGACATTTTCCCGTGCAACACAGAAAAAAAACATGCGACAGAAAATGAGCCGACACATGCAACACATTAGTAAATCAGCTCCCAGAAAAAGAGGAGTGAAATCTAAAACACCCCAGAAAGAAAACTCTGATTTTAGTAAATCAGGGCCTATGTACATTTGAGGCCTAAATTGGTGATGTGCACAGGGGTGGCTAATTTTACAGCGGTTCCGACATAAACGCAAAAAAATGTATACCCATGTGTGACCCCATTTTGTAAACTACCCCGCTCACAGAATGTAACAAGGGTTATAGTGAGCCTCAACACCCCACACGTGTTTGACGAATTTCCGTTAAAGTTGGATGGGAAAGCGAAAAAAAAATATTTTCACTAAAATGCTGGTGTTAGCCTAAATTTTTCAGTTTCACAAGGGAAAATAGGAAAAAAGCCCCCCAAAATTTGTAACCCCATTTGTACATACCCCATATGTGGATGTAAATTGCTCTGCGGGCAAACTACAATGCTCAGAAGAGGAGTACCATTGGGCTTTTAGGAGAGAACAATTTGTGTTTACAAAGCCTCCATCGTGCCAGAACAATGGACCCCCCTGCCCACATGTGACCCCATTTTGGAAACTAAACCCCTCACGTAATGTAATAAGGGGTACAATGGGCATTTATACCAAACAGGTGTCTGACAGATTTTTGGAACCGTGGTCCGTGAAAATGAAAAATTGTATTTTTCATTTGCACAGCCTACTGTTCCAAAGATCTGTCAAACGCCAGTAGTGTGTAAATGCTCACTGCACCCCTTATTAAATTCTTTGAGGGGTATAGTTTCCAAAATGGGGTCACATGTGGTGGGGGGGGTCCACTGTTCTGGCACCATGAGGGGCTTTGTAAATGCACATGGCCCTTGACTTCCATTCCAAACAAATTCTCTCTCCAAAAGCTCAATGGTTTGTCCTTCTCTTCTGAGCATTGTAGTGCACCAGCAGAGCACTTGACATCCACATATGGGATATTTCCATACTCAGAAGAAATGGTGTTACAAATTTTGGGGAGCATGTTCTCCTATTACCTCTCGTAAACATTTTACATTTTGGGAAAAACAGCATTTTAGTGAAAAAAATATTTTTCCACTTTAATGAAAAATCGTCAAACACTTGTTCCTTGAGGGGTGTAGTTTCCAAAATAGTATGTCATGTGTTTTTTTTTTTTTTTTTGCTGTTCTGGCAATGGGGGCTTCCTAAATGTGACATGACCCCCAAAAACCATTTCAGCAAAATATGCTTTCCGAAAGCCAAATGTGACTCCTTCTCTTCTGAGCATTGTAGTGCGCCAGCAGAGCACTTGACGTCCACACATGGGGTATTTCAATATTCAGAAGAAATTGGGTTACACATTTTGGGGGGCATTTTCTCCTATTACCCCTTGTAAAAATGCAAAAGTTTCAAAAAAAATTCATTTTAGTGAAAAAAAAATTTCATTTCCACATCCGACTTTAAAAAAAAGTCGTCACCTATGCGGTGTTAAGGCTATTCTTGTGAAACACCAAAAGGGTTAACACACTTTCTGAATGTCATTTTGAATACTTTGAGGGGTGCAGTTTCTATAATGGGGTCATTTATGGGGAATTTTTCAAAGAAAGGCCCCTCAAATCAACTTTAAACTTAACTGGTCCCTGAAAAATTCAGTTATTGAATTTTTCATGAAAATTTTGAAAATTGCTGCTATACTTTGAAGCCCTTTAATGTCTTCAAAAAGTAAAAACATGTCAGCTATATGATGCCAACATAAAGTAGACATATTGTATTTGTGAATCAAGATTAGTGTTGAGCGGCTTTGGCCATATTCGAATTCGCGAATATTCGCGAATATATGGACGAATATTCGGGAATATTTGCATATTCGTAATAGTCTCGTTTTATTTTCGCATATGCGAATATTCGCATGTGCGAAAATAAACATATGCGAAAATTTGCATATACAAAAATTAGCATAAGCAAAAAATCCGCATATGCGAAAATTCGCACACCAGTCTCACACAGTAGTATTAGAGCCTTCTTTACGCCACATAAGCTGGAAGCAGAGAGGGATGATCACTGTGATGTGTACTGTGAAAAAAAACAAAAAAAAAAAACGAATATTCGTAATTACGAATATATAGCGCTATATTCACGAATTTTCGTGAATTCGCGAATATGCGATATTCGCGAATAAAATTCGAATTGCGAATATTCGCGAGCAACACTAATCAAGATATAATTTATTTGGAATGTCCATTTTCCTTACAAGCAGAAAGTTTCACAGTTCGAAAAATGCAAAATGTACAAATTTTCATTCAATTTGAGGATTTTTCACCAAGAAAGGATTCAAGTAATGACAAAAATTTACCACTATGTTAAAGTAGAATATGTCATGAAATAGCAATCTCTGAATAAGAATAAAAGGTAAAAACATCCCATATTTATTAATGCATAAAATGACAGTGGTCAGAATTGCAAAAAAGGGCTGAATCCTTAAGTTGAAAATGGGCTGAGTCCCTAAGGGGTTAAAAAAATTATAACTAAATGCACCAAAATTAGTATGTTTAAAATTGTCATCTTCTGACCCCTATAACTTTTTCATTTTTCTATATACAGGGATGTATGAGGACTCATTTTTTTGCACTGTGGTCTGAATTTTTATTGCTATCATTTTGGTTTTGATGGGACTTTTTGATCGCTTTTTATTAATATTTTTGTGGTATGTGAAGTGGCCTTTTTTTTTTAAAGCTTTATTCTTATTACACAATTTTCACAAAATATTAAGCAAAAAAACATAACATCCAGTAATATCATTATGCACAGTGCAAATTCCTGACTACCTTTGGTATTTATGCCATCGACCATGTGGTTTAGCTACCCTTATATTTTAATAGTTCAGAAATTTATGCACGCAGCGGTACCACACATTTTTAATCACATTATTTTATTAAAAAAATGGGGGGATAATTCAGATAAATATGAGCAAAGGCCAAGCTCAGGATGTGCAATAAAACTTAACTTTTAATTATTCAATATTAATAGAGTACTACAAAACAAGTGATGTGTAGAGATACAGTCAAAATAAATACTGGTCAGTCCTCGGGCTCTGCTGGGCCCAGCCAGCCCAGTCTGACCTATCACCTAGGGTGCGCCTATATGTCACACCACAGGGTGAGTAATTTCATATACCACAACGCGTTTCTACCTACTGGTATATAGCAGGTGTCATCAGGAGGTATCAAAAATAACAAATCTAGAGACCGACATACTAGGACTTATAGTGTATAGTCCTATGTGACAATAGTATCCTGTTAAGAAACAGGCCTGTAATAAAATAAGTGACGCAGTTTTTAGCGACCAAGGAGCCTGCAAATAAGAAAGCAGATAACTCTCCCTACATTAGTTGCTCAGTTTGAGCCAGTTCACAATGTAACATAGAATTATATCCGTGAATCCTGTGGGAGAGAAAGGCTATCCCTGCTAATCACTAATTATGTCACAAATGGTCTGTGGCAGATCTCAGCAGAGTTCCCGGTTTCCACCTGTGGAAGAAAGATATAGAAATACTGATGTTGAGATCTATACCTGTAGGGAAAGATTCAGTACTGTGCAGAGACAGACTGGGGGACTCACGGTTAGCTGATATGTAAAGCGTGTAGACGCTTCCGCGTCTATAGCAGGGTACCGGAGGTGTCCGGATCCTCTCGCCTACTGCGGCGAGAGCTGGCGTCTGACGTCACTTCCGCCAGCAGTGCTGCTTTATACAGCGCGGCACGCCACGCCCCCTATGACGCGGAAGGGAGGCGTGCGTGTCAGTAAGTAAACAAATGTACGCGCTGTCAGTGATACTTAGCAGATGCTAGTACGTGACGGTTTAAAGATATCGGCATTAGTTGCGACACAATGGTGAGTATTATAGACTATAGACTCTTCAACAGAGAACCGGACAACCTTATGCTTATGGG
Source organism: Hyla sarda (assembly GCF_029499605.1). Classification (NCBI taxonomy): domain Eukaryota; kingdom Metazoa; phylum Chordata; class Amphibia; order Anura; family Hylidae; genus Hyla; species Hyla sarda. The sequence continues at coordinate 64,324,227 of NC_079189.1, forward strand.
ACTTATAGAATTGATGGCGTTACGATACTCACATCAATTCCTCAAGTCAGATTGGACCGGGAATGGTATATTCCTGATCCTAAGTGTTCAGATTAAGTGAAAGGTTCGCTGATTGGTCAGGGGTATGATCCTGACCTGGCAGGGAAGTGACGCTAGATAGAGATAAAACAGACATCCAGGCGGTCCTCAATATCCACCAACTCCAAGACAGGTGCATATAGTGCAAATATGTAATGCATGCGACATGGCAATAGATTGTGACAGGGGGGAGGGGGTTCCCTAATATGCGAGAGGGAGGGATGTGACATGGCCCTAGGGAGCCTACTCTATCCCTAATTGACCCTATTATGGGGACCTATTGCCTAGGCGGGGTGGCCGCCCTAAAAAGGGCGGTCCCGCACAGGAGCCTCCTAAGCTGGGCCTGTTATGCCCTGTCATAACGTGGAGGTGGGGGGGGGGGGGGTAATCCAAACTTTTATTAGGGGAGGGGCTTATTTACAGTTATTAAAAAGAATTCTTGACTTCCGGTTCCGGCGCACGTATGATCAGTCACATCTAGAGGAGCTCCGCGCTCACCCCCGCTGTTTAACCCTCCATATAGCCTGCAAATCACATAGTACGGAAGGCAGAGTTAGCCTGTCCGTGCTCGAAGACACCGGCACCGGATGGAGAAATTTATCCGCCGCGCCGGAGACCCGGGAGCTGACCCACCCGCGCCCCGCACTTCCCAGGGCATGGCGGCCTGCAAGATGGCGACGGAGGTAGAGTCCCGCTCACACCAGAAGACAACCTCCTGTACCAGCGTGCAGCGAGAGGGGACTGAGGAGATGGAGGAACAGCCATCCACAGCAGCACTCGGTGAGGTGGGGGGAGTCCCTTACACGGACATGGTGGCGGTGGTGGCCCGCATCTTACTGCCGGAGATCAGGGCCTCAGTTGAGGCGGCCATATCTAATACCATACAGCAGATTCAGAAAGAAGTCTCTTCACATACCTCACAGCTAACAGAGTTGGAGCAGAGGGTCAGCTGTCTGGAGACTGAAGTGTGTACCAGCAACGCTGCGGTACGTACTCTTACCAGATCAAATGTTTTCCTCAAAGAAAAGGTTGAGGATCTTGAAAATCATTCTAGGAGGAATAATTTGAGGATCGTGGGATTGCCAGAGTCCATTATGCCTAATCAGCTGGCTCAGCTCTGTGCCAGGGAGCTGCCAGAGGCTTTAGGGCTGACGGGACCTTGCATGGTCGAGAGGGCCCACAGAATTGGACCGCCTGTACATCTGACTACTCAGTCGCCCGCCGCAGATACCAGACCCCGACAGGTTATAGTAAAATTTCTAAATTACGCTGACAAGGAACTCTTATTGCGCACCTTTAAGAAATCCAAATCTCCACTGTTGCTCAGGGGCCAAAAGGTTCTTCTCTTTGGGGACTACTCCATTGATGTTGCGAAGCGACGCAAGGCTTTCTCGACTGTCTGCTCATCCCTGGTACAGGCACAGATCCGTTTCATCCTCCAATATCCAGCAAAGCTAAAGGTCTTCTTTCCCAACGGAAATTCCGAGACTTTTACATCTCCGGAGGCAGCAGCGGCTAAAGTATCCACACTGCAGCTACAGGACGACGGATCGCGCCTGACTCAGAAGAGACGCCGCATGGATAAAGACAAGGACTTGCTGGTCCCTGCTCCACCGACCTGACTTTTCTCTGCTGCTCGCCTTGTTTAGTGCAGTTTTGTTCATTCCATTTTTCTCCTCGGTAGCCGTATTGGTGCTGTTCCAAGGAGGGTGAGGGGAAGATACCTCTTTTTACCCCCCCTTTTTTTTTTCATATTATTGGCGTTGCTTACTGTTATTATGCTTACTGTTATTATGGTACTATTATGCATGTGGTTCGCCACACCAATATTGCTGGGCTTCTTCTTATGTCCTATTTATATTTCTTACTGTTGAGTACAATAGCTCACCTCATTGTCTAGTTAGAGTTATGTTTCTAGCAGAAGCCTTCGCCTTATACCATCACTAGACATGAACATTGCCACTTGGGGGGGGGATAGTTCAGGGATGGGGGTGCGAGGAGGGTCTGCTTCCTCTAGTTCTTAGTGGGCTGCGGCGGGGGTGGGGGGGTGGGGGTTTATTCCTCTGTTTCTATTTCTCTGCAGTTAAGCGGGTTTTTTTTTTTTTTTGGAGAGGGAGGTAGTAGTGTGCCTCTTGGTATACGCGGAAGAAGTGAAGTCCAGGTGGAGAGTTAGCACTACTGAGGTAGAAGGGGTGTTTGTGGAGGTTTAGAGCTTAGTGGTATCCTGATGGGTACTGTTTTGTATGTATATGTTTACGTCTGTGTGCGTCTTCTTGTCTTACTCATTCTTTTTCTTCTTCTGTTCTTTTCTCTCCCTTCTCTATTCTGCTCCCTTCCTCGCTCTGGTGGTGCCCTCCGTCCCGCTGGCCGGTCTCTTGCCTATTTGAAGCCCCCTTAATCTGTTTCCATATGAAATTAGTGTCATGGAACATTAAGGGACTGAGGTCCCCGGCCAAGCGCCGCATGATACTAAAACACCTTAAAAAGCTAGATGCTGATGTGGCCTTGTTGCAGGAGACGCACTTACCTGAGCAGGACTTTCCCTGTATGAGGCAAATGTGGGTAGGGGAGGTGATGGGTTCGCAGGCGGTGGAGGGGAAGGCAGGGGTTCTGATCCTTTTGCATAGGCGCTTACAGCACAGAGTGGTTTCGCAGGAAAGTGATTCCCAAGGTCGTTGCTTTAAATTGGTCATAGAAACTCCTGCTGGCACTTTAACGGTTTATAATGTATATGGCCCTAATTCTTCTAACCAATCTTTTTTCTCTTCTCTTGAGGCTAATCTGTTGCAGGAGGAATCGCCTAGCATCATAGTGGGAGGAGATCTGAACACTGTGGCGAATACGGCAGAGGATAGGAGGAGGACACAGGGGTTACACACGGGGCCTTCCAGAGAGGAACATGTGCTACAAAATTTACTCACGTCCATGTCCTTGACAGATACATGGAGGTATTTTAATCCCACGGGGAGAGAGTTCACGCACTACTCACATGCTCAGAATGCATGGTCACGGATTGACTATATTTTGATGTCCCGAGGTCTTCTGATGAGGGTTGATGAGGTGAAAATTGGTGACCTGGTCGTTTTGGACCATGCCCCAGTATGTTTGACACTCCTTAATGTAGTACCTAAGGGTACCGACATACTATGGCGTTTTCCTGGGTACCTGGCAACTGATGCAGATTTTCAGGATAACCTGAAGGGTTGGTGGATGGATTATGAGGCGACTAACGCAGAGACCCTATCTAATCCGTCCCTTTACTGGGAAGCTGCAAAAGCAGTCATAAGGGGAAGGATCATAGGATACGTTGCTGCTAAAAAGAAGAAATGTAGAGCTAGTTACACGTTACATTCTGACAGGTTGAGGGCAGCTTACACAGAGTTCACAAATTCCCCTTCCCAGGTTAATAAGGATGCATGGGTGGTGGCCAAACAGTCCTTTGAGGCTAGTATGGAGGCATGGGACATTTTACACCGGGACCAGAGAGCCGTGGATTTATTCAAATTCGGAAACAAAGCGGGCAAGTTACTGGCCAAGTTGGCTCTTCCACGCAGGCAGGGAGAGTATATCAGCTCTCTTCTTGGCAGTGATGGCACATTGCACAAGCACCCTAGGGGCATCAACACGGTGCTGCACCGTTTCTACTCTGACTTGTACGCCAGGGATGACACAGATGACGAGGCGGCCGTCAGTTTTTGAGGAATTTAACTCTGCCGACACTGTCTGCAGAGAATAATACACATCTTAATTCCCCCATAACGAGAGAAGAAGTCCTTGAGTGTATTGCAGGCCTGAAGAATGGCAAGGCTCCGGGCCCCGATGGCTTCGGGAGCGAATTCTATAAATCACTGGCGGGGGAGTTAGTGGGGCCACTGGTAGAGGTATTCAACGGGTTTTTACAGGGGGATCCCATATTACCATCCAGTAATACGGCCAACATCAACGTCCTTTACAAACCTGGTAAGCCACCTGAGAACCCAGGGTCGTATAGACCCATCTCATTGATCAACCAAGATCTGAAGTTGATGGCTAAGATAATGGCAGATCGTCTGGCTTCGTTCTTGCCTTCCCTGCTGGGTCCACACCAGACCGGCTTTGTAAAAGGCAGATCGGGAGTGGCTAATATTAGATCAGTCCTGGCAGCACTACAGGTTGTGGGTAAGAGGGGGTATTGTCCAGACTTGGACAATACCCCCTCTTATGGCTTATTGGCCATTGACGCGGAAAAGGAGTTTGACAACGTCAGCTGGGTGTGGCTGGACAGTGTCCTGGATAAATTTGGCCTGGAGGGACCTTTTAGAGTCTTTTTGTCATCATTGTATAGGGAGCCGAAGGCTCGTATATACACTCCTGGCTTTCTGTCAGATTACATAAGTTTACAAAAGGGCACTAGGCAGGGGTGTCCCCTTTCACCCCTGCTCTTTGACTTAGCATTCGAACCTTTGGGAGTTTTTTTGAAGAAATCCCCAGCATACACGGGCATTCAGGTTGGGAACCAGGAACTGAAGTTGGCATGTTTTGCAGATGACATGCTTCTATTTATGGGTTCACCGAATACACAATTGCCAGATGTTCTGGACATCCTGAGGGAGTTTGGCCGCTATTCAGGGTATAAAGTAAACACCTCTAAGTGCCAATTACTGTACTTGGGTATGGGTAATCATAAGACATCGACTGCTTAGGAGTGGAGGTAGCCCCCAAATCTATTACTTATTTAGGGATCAAACTAGGTAGCAACCCCATGTCTTTGTATAACCTGAACTATACCCCTTTATTCAAACGTATAGAAAGCGAGTTGATACGGTGGCAGTCCCTCCCGTTGTCCCTATTTGGTAGGGCTCATTTGCTAAAGATGGTGAGTTTTGGTAGACTGCTTTACCCCTTGCAGATGGTGCCCGTCCTGCTCCGACACACGGATGTAGCTAAACTACAATCGGCGTTCACTACCTTCCTATGGAAGGGCAAACGGCCCCGTATCGCTTACAGAAAACTGTGTCTGTCTGTTCAGGAGGGGGGCATACAGTTGCCTGACCTGCGCCTCTATAATTTGGCAGCTTTGTTGCGGCACGCCAGGGATTGGATCCTGGATACGTCTTGGTTCTCCAACACCTCTTTAGAAAGATCGTTATCAGACCCTTGGGACCTCAAATCTATATTACATGTACCCTACGTGGATCTCCCACCTGGGATTAAGACAAGCCTACTCTTGAAGGACACTGTTGGTGTGTGGAAAGCGGTTAGGAAGATATATGATTTGCCCTATATCATGTCTTGCTTTCTTCCTCTCTTGAACTCTCCGGCTTTTCCCCCGGGGACAGGGGGTGGTGTCTTTACAGAATGGAACAATAGGGGGCTTAAATATGTAGATCAAGTGTTCTCAGAGGACGCAGGTAAGATCCTTGATTGGGACTCCTTGGGGCAGAAGTTTGGTCTCTCTGCGGGGCATTACTTGCATTATATGCAACTTAGAGCCTATGTTTCTACGCTACCACGAAGTCGGGAATACCTCTCCAGGGAAGCTGTGTTTAAAACTTTTATTAATCCCACTGTTGGCCGACTGTCTTTGTCTGCTATCTATCTGAACCTAAAGAGGGCCACGCTTCGGTCTCTGGGAGACTCCTTGTTTGCCTCATGGGGGGAGGAGCTGAGTATTTCAGACCCGCCAGTTATGCATTTAATCTGTCGTTTAAGGATGCCCCAGCCCATTATTTACGAAGCTGCCCCAAGTGCGACCTAGTGAAGGCCTCTCTCATACACGCCCTATGGGAATGCCCACTACTACGTCCACTTTGGACCTCTGTGCAGGCATACATTAAAAAGGTGTGGAAAGTGGATGTTCCACTTTCGCCCTTAGCCATAATCTTTCACTACATACAGAGACAGGATCTAGGAGACGGGGGAGGTTCGGTGGTGGCAGTCAGAGGGGTGCATTTGATGTTGCTCTCCACGGTTAAAGGTCTGCTCAGAGAGTGGTTACAGAAAGATCCCCCTACATTCCAGCAGGTGATTGACATAATGAAGGGTCTTATTTTCCTTGATAGACTGGACACACTACGTGATACAGAGAAAAGAGCCAAAAGATTTTTTCACACTTGGCAAGCGTTTATGGAGGATGTGTATACATCCAGTGAGCTGCCCGATTTAATGAAGGAGTTTTGTGACTCCTCCTGGTACTGTAGAGCAAGTCTGAGTGGCTCACTGGGTGGTCTTAGAGTTGGCTGAGTGGCTCGCTGGGTGGTCTTGGGGTTGGCTGAGTGGGGGGGGGGGTGCTGTTGGGGCGAGGATTACTTACCTGAATTCAATCTAGATTTTCTTTGCTAGTTCTCATTCCTTCTTTCTTCTTTTCCTTTCTTGTCAATCTTTCCCTCTTTTCCTGCTTATCTTCTTTTGTCCCTTGGTCTTGTGGTTACATGTTGTTTGTTGACGTTGTTATCCCAGGGAAAGGGTTCTCTGGATGCTGGGGGTTGGTGATAATTGACGAGTTGTTTAGGGGGGAGGGGGGATTGTGGGAGTTAATGAGTTCCCTTAGAATGTCGATATGTTACTGAATGTGTTAGATATCGCTCATGATCGCTACAGCACATCTCCTTTTGTTTGCCATCGTTCACCTTCACAGCCTCACCTGATAGTATGCACATATCTCCCATATGATCTTTTGGTTACCATGGAACGAGCCCATACAGGAGATCTCTAGGTTTTCCATTGGGGTTTTCTGTTGGGGTTCCTTAGGGATCAGTCTTGGGTCCTCTACTCTTCTTTCTTTACACAGCCATGGTTGGACACACTATCAGTAGATTTGGTTGCCATTAACATCTCTACATGACATACAGCTCTATACCTCTTCCTGTGATATCTCCCCTGCACTACAGAACACCAGTGACTGCCTCTCTGCTGTCTTTAACATGATGTCCTTTCTATACTTTAAAACAAAATCTTACTAAAACTACTTTCCTACATCTACTAACGTACCTAAACCTGACATTTCCCTCTAAGTGTATTGTACTACCCTAGCACCTAGACAGCATGTCCAGTGTCTTGGAGTTTTTTTTAGACAGAAATCTTTCTTTCAACCCCCTCTCCCCCTTTATCCAGTCTCTCTTTCCCTTTTGTTGCCTGCACTGGAAAAACATTTCCAGTATTCATCTTTTCCTTACTGTCAAATAAGCCAAAACTCTTATTGTTGCTCTGATTTATTCCTGTCTTGACTATTGGAACTCTTTACTCATTGCTCTTCCCTTATCTACACTTTCCCTCTCCAGTCCATCCTAAATGCTCAGAGGCGTAGCGTGGGGGGTGCAGGGGGGCCGGCCGCACCGGGCGCAACATCTGGGGGGGCGCAGGATCATCGCAGGAGGACGCGCGCTGACCGGGGCCTGGTAAGTGACCGGTGGCACGTCATCTTCTTCAGTGTTCCGGTCACTGCTCCCCCATTCCCTGCACCTACTGCTATGGTCCATAGGCCATAGCAGTAAATGTGACCCCGGGCCAGAGGAGCGGTGAATGGATCAATGTGGGGGCTGCAGTACAGACATACAGCCTGGACATACAGCCAGCCTTCCATGGCTGGAAGCTGTATGTCTGTGGGGTGGGGGGAAGCTGCCTACTATTGTGGGGGAACTGCTGACCTAATGTGGGGGGGGGAGCTGCCTACAAATGTGGGGGGAGCTGCCTAATATTGTGGGGGGGGGCTGCCTAATATTGTGGGGGAACTGCCTACTATTGTGGGGAACCTGCCTACTATTGTGGGAGAAATGCTGACCTAATGTGGGGGAGCTGCCTACTATTGTGGGGGAACTGCTACTATTGTGGGGGAGCTGCCTACTATTGTTGGGGAGCTGCCTATTAATGTGGGGGAGCTGCCTACTGTTGTGGGGGAGCTGCCTACTATTGTGGGGGAGCTGTCTATTAATGTGGGGGAACTCCTGACATAATGTAGGGGAGCTGGCAATCTAATGTGGGGGAACTGCCAACTTAATGTGGGGGAGCTGCAACCTAATGTGGGGGAACAATACTGCCTACCTAATGTGGGGGGAACTATACTGCCTACCTAATGTGGGGGAACTATACTGCCTACCTAATGTGGGGGAACTAAACTGCCTACCTAATGTGGGGGAACTTTACTGCCTACCTAATGTGGGGAACTATACTGCCTACCTAATGTGGGGGAACCTTACTGCCTACCTAATGTGGGGAACTATATTGCCTACCTAATGTGGGGGGAACTATACTGCCTACCTAATGTGGGGGAACTATACTGCCTACCTAATGTGGGGGAACTATACTGCCTACCTAATGTGGGGGAACTTTACTGCCTACCTAATGTGGGGAACTATACTGCCTACCTAATGTGGGGGAACTTTACTGCCTACCTAATGTGGGGAACTATACTGCCTACCTAATGTGGGGGGAAACTATACTGCCTACCTAATGTGGGGGGAACTACAAGGCACCGTACATCACGGTAGGAGGGGTAGTCGTATACGGGGAGTATATCCTAAACTCTACATTTTAACTGTAAAAGTTGTGGGTCATCTTATACGCCCAGTCATGTTATACGCCGGCATATACGGTAGGAGTCACGAGTGACAGGAGTCAGGACTGACTGGAGTAGTACTGGGCTCAGTGGGCTGGCTGTGTAGTGCTAGCAGAGCATCTCCAAAACTGAAGTTTCTTTGTAGATTTGTATTCATAGACCTGCTGAAAATGTGGAGAATGTGTAATGCATGTTCGCGCTCAGTAAAGTGTTTGAAAATAAACTTGTATTTAGATGCATTTTACTTTGATTATATCAGTATTTTCATAACAAACAATACATGTGCTTGGGGGGAAGGGTTTCTTTAACTAATCTAGTGGAAGAGACTCGAGTGCTAAAATCAACGGGTTAGGGGGCGCAAATTACTTGCCTTGCCCCGGGTGCTGACAACCCACGCTACGCCACTGTAAATGCTTCAGCCAGATTTATCTTCTTCTGATGTTTTCCCCATGTCAGTCACTACACTGGTTGTCCATTCAGCTCAGAATACAATATAAACTCTTCTTGCTCACCTACTAAGCTCTCCACAGTGCTGCACCTTCCTACATCTCCTCCCTCATCCCTGTCTACTACCCTACCTGGGCTGTACATTCTGCCAATGATCTACGACTAACATCCTCCATAATCCAAACCTCTCACTCATGTCTCCAAGACTTAACTCGTGCTGCACCAGTTCTTTGGAATGCACTACCTTAGAAAATTAGAATGTTTTCAAATTTTCAAATGTATCCTAAAAAACTTATTTTTTCCAGGTTTATCAGATTCCCCAACTAGTCACCTTTACTTTCACCATTCCCCTTATATTTATTCATCATGCGCCCCCATGCACCATGCACCTGTATCTGTTAGCATTGATCTTGGCTGGTGACTGATTTATCTACCGTCACTTGCAATATCCTGTTTATAAAACATGAATGGGCCATTGTAGAAATGAAGCCCTTCATCCCCTCTGCCTTTTGGTTCAACCCCTTTCCTCATAGATTTACAAGCTCTAACGCTTCTCATGTCTGAGTTTATGGGGAATGTGTATTTCTGTAATGTTTGATTTTCTTCTGTACATGTATCCTATGAATTGTAAAGTGCTGCAGAAAATGTTGACAGTAACTAGTAACAACACATATGATGATGATTATTATTATTAATATTAATAATGCATATAATTAACTATTAACATCAAATATTATTATTATCATCATTATTATTATTATTAATAATAATTAAACAAATATTGAGAAATAGTAGCAACAACAATTATTATTGACAACTTGGATTAGAAAAAGCTGTCCGGCACTGCCAAGCTTCCCGTGACTCCTATATAAACCAGGTCAGTCTCATAACAGTTAGTGGTGCTCAATTCCTTATGAAGACGAAGAGTATCCAAAATCCAAATATACAAAGAAAGAAGGAATGGCACTCACCGCTTACTGTAATTTCTTATCTTTTATTCTTCATAAAGTGCAGGTGCTTTAAAAAGGCATTTCACCCAGCCGGGTGTGGACGCCAGTGCGCGTGCTACAGGTAACAATTGTTTCGCTCTGGCTTGAGCTTCAACAGACCTTGATACAGATTCAATACTGTTATCAATATTTTTAAATTATGAAACAAATCTTTATATAAGGTTGTCCTTACATTTTATGATACATTTATAGATAGATGTTGAACATATACTGTATAATTTTCTATTATAAGTCAAAAGCGTTTTTCCATACTCCCAGATGCCCATTCCTGCCTTTACCAAGTCAAAAAATACTTGAAGACTGGATAAATGAAGCTTTTTCCTAGTGATCCTTGCCTTGTTACTGGATCCTTGCAGAACCTTATGACAGATCTGTCTGCTATCGATGCCACATTACATACTGCAGACAGTACATCAGAGGCTATTTAGAATACACTGTTGTCACATTGTCACCAAAATATGTTGTCCCTCACTAACATCTCTTGTTCACTCTGGTTCCCTTCCAAGTTCCTTGCGAGTCAGGACTTCATAATATAATTACTGTTTCCATTGACTTCTAATGTTTCTAAGAATTTTAATAAACATCCTACTAATGTTTATTCAGTTTACTCCATCAACCATGAATGTAAGTATGATCCTCAATGAGATTTTCATTCTGCCTCCCATAGTATACTTTACAATTGTGGGAAAAATAGTACTTTGTTAGGCTTTGCCTACAGTCATGAATTAAAAATCTAGGGTTTCTGTCTAGTGATATTTAAGTAATTGGATTAAATAGCAGTTTACATGATATAAAGGATCGTCTGGTTAAAAATTCTAAATTAATAGAGGTTTTTTTTTAACATGCAGGACCTTTATCTATTAGCTATAGAAGGGAGAGGGCGTTCTCTCTAATGGATCAGGGCATTGGTTTGAGAGCTGTGTAATGCTTACATTCCCCTGTGGAGGCGCTGCAGGGAAATGGAACACTTGGTGCTTGGTTTTCCTTTAGATTACAGTTTATCTCTGGGGGTTTTAACCAAGGTATGTTAGAGGGGTACTCCGCTGGGGATCCCCGTGATCTTAGCTGCGGCACCCCAGGTATCCGGTGCACGGGGCGAACTTCACTCCATGCGGGATGACTGGCGATGCAGGGCGGAGTCTTGTGACGTCATGATCATGCCCCGCTCATGATATCACGGCCACGCCCCCTCAATGCAAGTCAATGGGAGGGGGCGTGACGGCCGTCCCCAGCGGCGGGACCCCCGCGATCAGACATCTTATCCCTATCCTTTGGATAGGGGATAAGGTGTCTAGGGGCGGAGTACCCCTTTAAGTGGCCAGTTTAATATCAGGGGATGCCTCTTACAAAAAGATATTGTACAAAGTAAAGAACACATTTAACTATTTACCTAAAGAAATATTTCATAATGTTGATAATTTGTTAGTTATTTTTTATTACCTATTTTAAATTTTATTATTAGCTTTTATTACTAGTTGTTATTACTTATTTTATATAAATATTTTCATTTAGAGATGGATTCACAATTGTTCTGGCTGCTTAGCCGGCCCACCTCCAGCACCCCCTTCTTATTGAGTACATATACAGAGCTTGTTCCGGTATATAGAATTCTGCAAAGTACAGCTACAAGTGGTTGTCTGGACTTTTGTTGTAGAAGACTGAGGCTATGTTCGCACAATGGATGAAGATTCTGCAGCAGCAAAGTCCCATTGATATCAATGGGATTCTGCTGCGCCGTGCACATGGTGGAAAATCCTGATTCTGGAGTCCGCAGAAAGAATGTCCATTCTTTCTGTGGAGTCCACATGGAAATGCATTGCCGTCTATGAGATGGAACATCTCCTAATAGTCCTAGCGCTGACATGTTCTGCATGCGCTCCGCTGTCGGGGCAATGTCCGCACGGAAATTTTCTGTGCGGACATTGCCAGTATAAACATAGCCTAATGGGTTTCCATACACAAAAAGTCAAAGTTGACTGAACCACGGATTTTGGCGGTACAATCCAACTATCTTAGGTGTACAGGGGTAGTGCAAACTTTCCCCTGACAGATGCTTTAAAAGGGTACTCCAGTGGAAATTTTTTTTTTAAATTAAACAGATTTGTAAATTACTTCTATTTAAAAATCTTAATCCTTCCAGTACTTATCAGCTGCTGTATGCTCCAGAGGAAGTTATTTTCTTTTTTAATTTATTCTCTGTCTGACCACAGTGCTCTCTGCTGACATCTCTGTCCATGTCAGGAACTGTCCAGAACAGGAACAAATCCCCATAGTAAACCTCTCCTGCTCTGGACAGTTCCTAAAATGGACAGAGGTGTAAGCAGAGGGCACTGTGGTTAGACAGAAAGAAAAAAAAGAAAAAAAGAAAAAGAACTGCCTCTGTAGTATACAGCAGCTGGTAAGTACTGGATTTTTAAAAAGAAGTAATTTACAAATCTGTTTAACTTTTTGGCACCAGTTGAAGCTGTTTTCCAACAGAGTACCCCTTTAAGGTGTTAACGTCATTTAAAAAAAACAGAACACAGACATGAGACCCCCACAATCTCCAGTTGTGCTCAGCTATCTGCTCCTCTCCCTGGCTTGCTGCCTTATTTGATAGCAGGAGATTAGTTTTGTTGCTGGTCTATGGAGCCCATTGCCTGCAATAGTTGGATCAGGTAGTAAAGCACGCTTAACTCGTCTATGTCTAGAGATGTGGGGGTTTGAGGTCTCAACACTGAGACCCTGATCAATTAAAACTTTTCTAAATGACAGGTAAAAAGTTTTTTCTGAATAACAAGGAATTCCATGATTAAATATTATATTTCTTTATTTAACATTTCCAATTGAAATGTCTTCAAAATGGTCCTTTGTCTAGTTGTTGCTGTTACATACTTGTTATAACATCAACTGGTGCTGTTTAGGTGTCATCTCAGAAAGTGCCCCTACTGAACATTTTTGCTGGTGATAAACCATTTCTAGTGCACTGATCAGCTGACATGTACAATAGAAGGAGTCATCCTGTCGTCCATGTACAGGAGGATCCAGGAGCTTGGCCACCAGCACTGGACACATTGGGTAGACGTTAGGGATCGATATTATCGGCCGATAATCAAGATTTTAGGCATTATCGGTATCGGCAATTACCTTGCCAATAATGCCCCGCCCCCCACCGCACCGCACCCCCACCGCACTGCCGCCACTACCTTATTGCCTCCCCCATCCCCGGTTTTACAATTACCTGTTCCCGGGGCCCGGGGTCCGCGCTACTTCTGTCTCCTGCGGTGTCCTGCGTTACGCTGTGCGCTGCGCAATAACGAGTGACGTCCTCAACGCGACGTCAGTGTGCACAGTGACAGCTCAGGATGCCGCCGGAGCTGGAATTAGCACAGACCCTGTGCCCTGGGAACAGGTAATTATAAAACCGGGGATGGGGCAGCGTCAGTGGTTAACCTCAGGACCGGCAGGGGGAGAGAAGCGGGCGGCGGCGGTCTCTGGGCAGGGGGGGGGGCAGCGGCGGTGGTAGCACGGACCCCGGGAACAGGTAATTATAAAACCGTGGATGGGGGAGGCAATGGGGCAGCGCCAGTGGTTAAACTCAGGACAGGCAGGGGGAGAGAAGCCCCGAAAAAGCAGCTGCAGTTCATTTATTTAAAGCGCCCGCTTTAAATCATTGATCTGCAGCGGCTTCTGTAGGGCTGGGGGCGGGAGTGGTGAAATAGCCGATAACTTATACCGGAATATCGGTAAAAGTTATTGGCTATCGGCCGGAAAGTCCACAGATTATCGGTATCGGTCGATCCCTAGTAGACGTTCTGTGGATGTTTTCTGTATGATCTGACACTGCAAATTAATATTTTTCCATGGGACAAACCCTTTGCGGAAATCACGTATCAATCCTAAACACTTCTAGTGATGTCTCAAGTGACACAGAGAGAGACTTTTATAATACCAAACATCTGCATCCAACCTAATCCATTCACTGCAGCTGTGAGTACATCTTGAGTCCAATGTAAGTAAACAGATTTTCCACATACGAAGAAGCAGAGATGTCTGGAAAAGAGAATAAAATATACATAATTATTCATGAGAGTCAGATGTGCCGGCGCTGGCTCCTGCTAGGGATGAATTCTCCACAGCTAGTAGGGCCGAGACATGAGAGCATACAGCAAGAGAGCTCAGCGTAATGTGCGGATATTGATATGGTGTCATTAATATTAGACAACACTCAGTCCATTAACGTCAATGAGCCTGCTGGCAACACACCTCAGTATACGTCAGCAAACCTTTGGTGTATGCATGAAATGTGAAAGTAACCTAAGACATTTTGAGTTTGTACCCCCTTCCTGTTAGGTCAGCTTTATATAGGTGATATAGGGTGTTATCAGAGGCATGGCTGTAGTTGTAGTTGTTTGGGTTAGCAGTAGATATATCATTCCGCCCTGACCTTAAAGGGGTACTCCGGTGAAAAACCTTATTTTTTTAAATCAACTGGTGCCAGAAAGTTAAACAGATTTGTAAATTACTTCTATTAAAAAATCTTAATCCTTCCTGTACTTATTAGCTGCTGAATACTACAGTGGAAATTCTTTTCTTTTTGAAACACAGAGCTGTCTGCTGACATCATGAGCACAGTGCTCTCTGCTGACATTTCTGTCCGTTTTAGGAACGTTTTAGTTCCTAAAATGGACAGAGATGTCAGCAGAGAGCACTGTGATCGTGATGTCGGCAGACAGCTCTGTACTTCAAAAAGAAAAGAATTTCCGCTGTAGTATTCAGCAGCTAATAAGTACAGGAAGGATTAAGATTTTTTAATAGAAGTATTTTACAAATCTGTTTAACTTTCTGGCACCAGTTCATTAAAAAAAAAAGTTTTTCACCGGAGTACCCCTTTAAAGGGGGTACTCCGCCGCTCAGCGTTTGGAATAAACTGTTCCGAACACCGGAGACAGTGCCGAGAGCTTGTGACGTCATAGCCCCGCCCCTCACGACATCAAGGCCATGCCCCCTCAAGGCAAGTCTATGGGAGGGGGCGTGACGACGGGCACGCCCCCTCCCATAGACTTGCATTGAGGGGGCGGGGCGTGACATCATGATGGGGCGGGGCTATGATGTCACAAGCTCCCAGCGCCGGCTCCAGCGTTCGGAACAGTTTTTTCCAAATGCTGAGCGGCGGAGTACCCCCTTTGGTTCCTAGGCATGTGCCACTTGTCCAGCCTGCAAACGGGTGAATCCGGCAAAAAACTTCACGGATAGTACTTTTTCTTTTTCCAGCACAAACAGGGCCAAGGTACCTATGTGAGAAAGGATCCAAATCCAGCAAGATAAAGGATTTGAGTTCTATTCCATCGGTATAAACGACAATGTAGGACAAGCATTAACGCCACAGTGTGTACACACCAACAGCATTGTGGCTCCCTGCTTCTGAATTGCAAATGGATTTGTAATAAAGTATAAAGCGTGTATAGACTATTGGAGCACTGCAACTTTAAGATCCAAAGAATTCTGAAAGCTAAAATAAAAATAATGCAAATGTTAAATTACATCCAAATCCCACATCAGCCTCAGCTGCTCAGACACCCACCTGGGCCTGAAGATTAAAGGGGTATTCCAGGCAAAAACTTTATATATATATATATATATATATATATATAGTTAAGTGCTACCTGCTATATATATATATATATATCCAACAAAAAATGGCGCAGCACTCCAACGAAGTTTAAAAAAAAAACTGTGAGTTTATTCACCACATGTTACCAACAGCAACGTTTCAGCTCAACACTAGAGCCTTTTTCAAGCATGATATATATATATATATATATATATATATATATATATATATATATATATAGATATCAACTGGCTCTGGAAAGTTAAACAGATTTGTAAATTACTTCTATCAAAAAATCTTAATCCTTCCAATAGTTATTAGCTTCTGAAGTTTTCTGTCTAACTGCTCATTGATGATGTCAAGTCCCGGGAGCTGTGCATGATGGGAAAATATCCCCATAGGAACTGCACAATTCCCGGGATGTGAGTCATCAGAGAGCAGTTAGACAGAAAACAACAACTCAACTTGAGAAGCTAATAACTATTGGAAGGATTAAGGTTTTTTAATAGAAGTAATTTACAAATCTTTTTAACTTTCCGGAGCCAGTTGATATATAAAAAAAAGTTTTGGCCTGGAATACCCCTTTAACACCACATGAATTAGAGTTATCAAGGTGTTGGCAGCAAAGGGCGGCCAGACACAAGAATTCTTCTAGCGCTGATCCACATGTCAGACTAGTATTAGATCTGATTCACCCGAGAGTCTAGAGGAGAGAAGAGCCGGTCTACGATCTCACCACCTCACAGACTGGAGAGGGCTTGCTTCTATGTGAAGGCAAGGTTTGTTTTTATTTTAATCTTTTTTTACATGGTGCATTTTACAGTGTTTTTTTATTTTATTTTATTTTTAGTATCTATATACTGATACAATGTATTTTCATATATTTAGTAAAGATTTACCTAAAATAAGAGCACATAAGCCAAATGTTAGGCAACTAGGAGGTTGCTACTGACAAAAGTAGCTATTTTTAAGTCAGAAGGTGCTCCCAGCCAGAAAACAGACAACGTGCAAAATGCTTCCTAATAGATGTATATAATAGAATTCTATCGAGGGAAGTTATCATTGTCTGTCTACATCAAGAAAGTTTTTCCTCAATTTGCTTGTGCAAACGTCATGTGTACTTAAGAAACTACACGTTCTTAAGAAATAACTAAATAACTAGGAACTAATAAGATTTAATGTGTGGTCAAGGCTGGAGTCATACCGGGCAAAAAATAACAACTATTTTAATTTATCTCATTTGGTAAATTAGCGACCACTGCAAAAGTCAAAGATTTTTCTTAAAATGTAACATTTATTTTTGATATGTTGTAGTACTTATGTACTACAACATATCTCTAATATAGATTCATAATTTTTTTTTTTTTGGCTTAAAATGGTTTAATTTACATTTGAAAACCGGCCACTAGGGGTCTCCCTCCGTGACGTCACGAGGGAATTAGGACCGATGCCGGCCGGGCAATTGGTCCTAATTCAGTCAGCCTGCGCTCGCTCCCTGCCTGTCAATCAGACAAGCGGGAGCGAGCACAGTGAAGGCGGGGCTGCGCGCATTGGCTCCCTGGATTCGCGCTCAGCCCGTCCCCGGCAGGAAAAGTGAAATGGAGACGGCGCACGCACACTATATCAGTGCCGCGCTGAGGCTCCATTAGTATGGTCCCAGGTCTCGGCAGTTGTATATTGCACGGCAGGCTACTCCTATACTCCTCCTCCCTGGATAACACATGTACTGCTAAACAGGGAGGAGGAGACCCCGGAGCAGCCTGCCGTGTTATTCGCTGCTCATCTATGCACGTTCTCGACAGGAGTCCAGCATAGATGAAGTGAGGGCGGAAGTCAGCACCTAGCAGGCGTCAGTGACGTCGCGCCTGCTAGGGAAGTCGGCTTCTGGCAGAGGAAAGCAGAAGAGCCCAAGAAGACCCATTTGTAAAGTATAACACATTTTTTTAAAGGCAGGGAGGGGGTTAGGGATAGATTACCAATAGGTAGGGACAGAAAGAAAAAAAAACAGATGGTGGAAGCTACTCTTTAAAGCTAAGTCCTTGTCTGTGTAGGAGGGCCAGTCACGGAGCTCCATTTACAAAATACTCTCAAACTGTGATAATAAATGGAAACCAAATAAACCCCCATTAAAGTCAGTGGGATCCATTGGTGTTCATTGTGCAACAAATAGTCCTGCCCAGTCTTAAGCAGACTCTGTGATGGAGCTCTTGAATCGAAGGAGTTTTCCTAAAATAACTTTTTTATGCAAAATGCCACAAACATACACCAAAAAGCTGAGTTAAAGCAATAATACATTTCCTTCCCTATTTCTGGTTGCTTTTTCTCTCTTAGTCTGTGCTCTCTTATGATGATAATAGAGACCCCCTATTTGCCCAGCACCAATGGTCCATTGATTATCAACATATGAAGAGGAGAAAGTGGGTAATTAAGAAGAGAGAAGGCACCTTTTCATACCCGCCATTACCCCTTAAATACTGTGATCAATATTGATCACGGCATCTAAAGCAAGATGGCGGCAGGAGGTCTCCATACCTGCTCTGTGCTGCTCTTCCTAAATCCACTTGTACTCTCTGCCTTCTGGCAGACTGTACAAGTGGATCGCCAATATCACTGATCAGTGGAGTGCTATGTAGATAGCTGAACAGTAATAGTAATCAATAAATTACTATTAATGGTCCCCTATGGGGGCTTAAAAATGTAAACAAAAAAGTTATAAAAAGCTTTTAAAATTATGTGAATAAGCCCCTGCCCCAATAAAGAAAATGTAATCACCTCCCTTTCCTCTTTTGACAAATAAAAAAAAAGTTAAATTAATAAATAAATATATTTGATATTGTTGCATGTGAATGTCAAAACTATTAAAATATAACACTAATCCTATAGGGTAAACAATGTAAATGTACAAAAATATCAGCCCAAAATTCAGATTTTTGTGCCTGTTACCTGACCTTTTCAATGCCTGATCATGTTGTACCTTGCTGATTCTCCAGTGTATGACCCGGACTGTTGACCATGCCTGTGCTCTTATCAAACATGTTATAACCTGCCTGCGTATACTCAGCTCTGCTACACAATCAACTTGGCTCTGCTAGGCTATCTTCACCTACAGAATCAGCTTGCCTCACCTGCCTATATCCCCTGTGCTTGGCACCAATACATTCCAGCCTGCCAGACCAGCTGCCACCAGGACCACTCTTGCAGAAGTGACCTGGTATCTCCCCCCACAGACTAGCTTCCATATCTTGAAGCAGGACAGAGTGAAAACCATGGGACCACTTAGACTCTGCACCCATGTTTTTCTACAGTCAAACCAGCAGGTGGCAGAGAAGGTCCACACCTGTTGTTTTTTATTGTGTGTATGTTATTAAGTTGCAATGACTTTTTATCATAGTTACATTATTTGTCTTTTATATAGCTGACAATTAATATATCTATCTTATGTGAATTTTGCTATAATCTTTCTCTTGACATATTGTAAGATTTTGGCAAATACTCAGCTACAAAGTTACACAGCTATTTCCTGTAGGGCAAAGTGTGGATATACTTTTCCGGAGTTATTGGCTGTTGACATGGTTCTTACCGGCTTTAAGTCTTTCACTTTTGTTTTGATTTGTGCTTTGCAGATTTTAAATTCTTTTGTATTCACTTTGGCAGGCAACAGGTAACATGAGAGGGGTATAGCATGTTCTCATACTGAGATCTCCATTGTTGCTGTATGAGGGGGTCACTTGGTTTAGAAAACCCATTTTCAAATACTCTTCTAAGAAACTCGGAGTTAATAGTGGGAAATCCCCCACTGAGTACAGGAAAAGGTATTTCTAGATGACCTGTCATGTCCATGTACAGTGCAATGAGGTGGCACATAAAGGGAATGTGTCAGCTAAAAATAACCTATTAGTTCACTCAAGTGTTTATATTAAACATATTTTTGGAGAATTTGGAGTACTGTTTTTTTCTCATTGTAATTTTTCTATCTATGTTTTTAAATAATCCTGAAATCTTTACAATTTTAACTATAACCTAAAACTAAGCTGAGGCTTCCTCTTCTTCCAGCAGTATCCCCCTTATCATCACAGACAGAATGACAATGAAAGATGGTACCAGTAGATAGATCAAATAGGATCTTCACAGCTCATTTTCACCCTCCCTGTAGAATGACCTCTCCACAGGTCACAGACCATGCTCAGAAACCATTTCAATTCATGTCAATGGGTCTGCTGCAGACTATTGTTGACTATGTCTATGTGTCTATATCCATGGTCCTGTTCATCTGTTATCTTCTTTATTCCAGCGGCAGGCTTGGTGTACGGCAGGAGCATGCTGACATCACCACTGCTGCTTCCCCAAGCCTGCTCGCATGATGGCGGGGTTCCCCTAGCCTGCTCGCAGCAGGACCCAGCAGAGAAACAGCAGCGGTGACGTCAGCATGCTCCTGCTGTACACCAAACCTGCCACTGGAATAAAGAAGATAACAGATGAACAGGACCATGGATCAGGGGGTATTGTTGTCATCATGTTGTCCCCCACACTACCTTCCTGTACCAACATGTTATTGTATACAAAAAAAAATCACAATTAGAGTATAAAAATAAATTAGATAAAAGAACATGTTTAAAGGGGTACTCTGCCCCTAGACATCTTCTCCTATCCACAGGCTTGCATGGGACTTTAAACAAAACCCCAGACCCTCTCAGATGGGGGTGAGTTAGGGTTAATTTATCTATCCTATGTTAGTAGTTGACATGTAAGTAACACGTGTTCCAAGTTTTATCAAAATATCTTTGGCCATTTGGAAGTGATGCTGGAACATACACACATTGGGGAGATTTATCAAAACCTGTCAGGAGGAAAAGTTGCTGAGTTGCCCAAAGCAACCGATCAGATTGCTTCTAGGCCTGTGAAATATGAAAGAAGCAATCTGATTGGTTGCTATGGGCAACTCAGCAACTTTTCCTCTGGACAGGTTTTGATAAATCTCCCCCATTGAGTTATAGATAGATAGATAGATAAAACAATGCCTATATATATGGTATCATTATATTGTATCGTACATATTGGGGGAGATTTATCAAAGCATTTAGTAGATTTTCTTAAAATTGTCGCAAAAAAGTCGCAAGTGGGACTACTCTCTTTTTTCTGCGACTTTTTGGTTGTGCAGTGTCCTAAGCAAATAAATAAAAATCTTGCTTACCAAAGCAAAAAGTGATTTTTGACTTGCAGTGGTCAGAGATTTATCAGGTGCCAAAGTGGCAAAAAAGTCGCATGGCATGAAAAAACCTACTAAATTTACTCCAGCTCAGACGTGGAGCAGAAAAAGCCACTACCAAAGCAAAAAAAAATTGCTTATGTGATAGCAATTTATCAACAGGCTGAAACCAGTTGATAAATACGTCGCACATAAGCAAAAAAATTGTAAGAAAAAAATTACTAAAAAAAGGAATACATAAGCAAACATTGATAAATAGGTCAATGTCATTTTAACCATTCAGTGGACTGCGTAGAAGTGAAACCCCACAAATATTGCAAAGTTGCTGGGTTATCAACAATTCCCCCCCCCCCCACACCAATTATTGGGGGCTTTGCTGTAGATTTTGTTAGTAAAATAAACAATATCATTACAAAGTACATTTGGCTCAACAAACAAACCCTCATATGGCCCTGCAAAAAATAAAAAAATTGCTGGTTCCTTGAGGGGTTAAAGGGTACCTCTCATCAAATAAACTTTTGATATTTTAGATGAATGAATGTTGAATAACTTTCCAATAGCATGTTAATGAAAAATATGCTTCTTTATATTGTATTTTTCCCGATCAGTCCTGTCAGCAAGCATTTCTGACTCATGCTGGAGTCCTAAACACTCAGAGCTGCCAGCCTGCTTTGTTCACAGCCAAACAGGCTGTGAACAAAGCAGCCTGGCAGCTCTGAGTGTTCTCCTTTGTGAACAAAGCAGACTGGCAGCTCGTAGTGTTTAGGACTCCAGCATGAGTCTGAAATGCTTGCTGCCAGGACTGGTAGGGAGACCCCTAGTGGTCATTTCTTCAAAGTGGAAAATTAAATAGAAAGAAGCACATTTTTTAATAACATGCAATTGTAAAGTTATTCTGCATACATTAATCTATAATATATCAAAAGTTTTTTTGATGAGAGGTACCCTTTAAGACTACGGCTCCACATCATCACAACATGGCTTCTTACTTCTCTACAACTTTAACATTTCCTTGTTATGTAAGTGCGTAAAGCCATTACTGATACTCTTTTTTAAGTTAGAGACATTACTACAATATATCATGATGTGCTATTGTGTAACAAAGCAACCTTTATACATGGACGTGATGAGACAAGCATTCAGAGGATTTACTAAAGTTTATTATAAATGATAATACAGAAGATACAGAAGCCATGTTTGACAGAACACTAGGTACTTCGCTATGCACAGGATGTTCTATTCTCCTAAGAAAAAACACAATTTAGTGTAATCAATGGGGAGCAATTTGGGGAAGACAGATATTTGGCTTTAGTAAATTTCTCCTTTTCCAGGAGAAATCTCTCATCAGAATATCGATATAAACACGACGCACTGTTACGCCTAGCGCTCCGGGCCCCCGCTCCACCCCGGAGCGCTCACGGCGTCTTTCTCCCTGCAGCTCCCCGGTCAGTCCCGCTGACCGGGAGCGCTGCTCTGTCATGGCCGTTGGGGATGCGATTCGCACAGCGGGACGCGCCCGCTCGCGAATCGCATCCCAGGTCACTTACCCGTTCCCGTCCCCTGCTGTCATGTGCTGGCGCGCGCGGCTCCGCTCTCTAGGGCGCGCGCGCGCCAGCTCCCTGAGACTTAAAGGGCCAGTGCACCAATGATTGGTGCCTGGCCCAATTAGCTTAATTGGCTCCCACCTGGTCCCTGACTATATCTAACCTCCTCCCATGCACTTCCTTGCCGGATCTTGTTGCCCTTGTGCCTAGTGAAAGCGTTTTGTGTGTTTAAAAACCTGTGTACCAGAACTTCTGCTATCTCCCCTGACTACGAACCTTGCCGCCTGCCCCCGACCTTCTGCTACGTCCGACTTTGCTTCTGCCTACTCCCTTGTACCTCGCCTATCTTCAGCAGCCAGAGAGGTGAGCCGTTGCTAGTGGATACGACCTGGTCACTACCGCCGCAGCAAGACCATCCCGCTTTGCGGCGGGCTCTGGTGAAAACCAGTAGTGTCTTAGAACCGGTCCACTGGCACGGTCCTCGCTATCCCTCTCTGGCACAGAGGATCCACCTCCTGCCAGCCGGCATCGTGACAGTAGATCCGGCCATGGATCCCGCTGAAGTTCCTCTGCCAGTTGTCGCTGACCTCTCTACGCTGGTCGCCCAGCAAGCTCGTCAGATCGCCCAGCAGTCGCAACAGATAGCGCAACAAGATCACCAGCTGTCGTACTTGACCACCATGACACAGCAACTCCAGTCACAACTACAGCAAGTACAGTCACAGCTACAGCAGCAACAACCATCTCCTCCGCCAGCTCCTGCACCCCTTCCGCGGCGAGTGGCCGCTCCTAGCCTCCGCCTGTCCTTGCCGGACAAATTTAATGGGGACTCTAAGTTTTGCCGTGGCTTTCTTTCGCAATGTTCCCTGCACTTGGAGATGATGTCGGACCAGTTTCCTACTGAAAGGTCTAAGGTGGCTTTCGTAGTCAGCCTTCTGTCTGGAAAAGCCCTGTCATGGGCCACACCGCTCTGGGACCGCAATGACCCCGTCACTGCCTCTGTACACTCCTTCTTCTCGGAAATTCGAAGTGTCTTTGAGGAACCTGCCCGAGCCTCTTCTGCTGAGACTGCCCTGCTGAACCTGGTCCAGGGTAATTCCTCCGTTGGCGAGTACGCCATACAATTCCGTACTCTTGCTTCTGAACTATCCTGGAATAATGAGGCTCTCTGCGCGACCTTTAAAAAAGGCCTATCCAGCAACATTAAAGATGTTCTGGCCGCACGAGAGACTCCTGCTAACCTGCATGAACTCATTCATCTAGCCACTCGCATTGACATGCGTTTTTCTGAGAGGCATCAAGAGCTCCGCCAGGAAAAAGACTTAGATCTCTGGACACCTCTCCCACAGTCTCCACTGCAATCTGCGCCTAGGCCTCCCGCCGAGGAGGCCATGCAAGTGGATCGGTCTCGCCTGACCCTGGAAGAGAGGAATCGCCGTAAGGAAGAGAATCTTTGTCTGTACTGTGCCAGTACTGAACATTTTTTGGTGGATTGCCCAATCCGTCCTCCACGTCTGGGAAACGCACGCTCGCACCCAGCTCTCGTGGGTGTGGCGTCTCTTGATGCCAAGTCGGCTTCTCCACGTCTCACGGTGCCTGTTCGGATTTCTACTTCAGCCAGCTCTCCCCTCTCAGCCGTGGCCTGCCTGGACTCTGGAGCTTCTGGGAATTTTATTCGGGAGTCCTTTGTGAATAAATTCCGCATTCCGATGACCCGTCTTGTCAAGCCACTCCACATTTCCGCGGTCAACGGAGCCAGGTTGGATTGCACCGTGCGTTACCGCACGGAGCCCCTCCTAATGTGCATCGGACCTCATCACGAGGAAATTGTATTTTTTGTCCTTCCTAATTGCACTTCTGAAGTTCTCCTTGGACTACCCTGGCTTCAACACCATTCCCCAACCCTGGATTGGTCCACTGGGGAGATCAAGAGTTGGGGTCCCTCTTGTTCCAAGGACTGCCTTCAACCGGTTCCCAGTACTCCCTGCCGTGACCCTGTGGTTCCTCCTGTATCCGGTCCCCCTAAGGTCATTAAGGACTCTGCCTGCCACAGGAAATGCCCCTCCCCCCTCCCAGTCCCATCAGGCAAGCCTCTGTGTCCCCTCATGGCCCTCGTCCTGGTGTCACACTGCCCCGTGCCAGGTCTCGCCCTCTGCCCTCTCTCCCCATTCCTACTCCTGCGGTTCTGCCTGCCGTTGAGGAATCCCTCCATCCTTTCCCGGTGTCCTCATCCCAGGGGAGGCAGTTACCGGACAAAGAGAAGGGGAGACCTAAGGGGGGGGGTACTGTTACGCCTAGCGCTCCGGGCCCCCGCTCCTCCCCGGAGCGCTCACGGCGTCTTTCTCCCTGCAGCTCCCCGGTCAGTCCCGCTGACCGGGAGCGCTGCTCTGTCATGGCCGTTGGGGATGCGATTCGCACAGCGGGACGCGCCCGCTCGCGAATCGCATCCCAGGTCACTTACCCGTTCCCGTCCCCTGCTGTCATGTGCTGGCGCGCGCGGCTCCGCTCTCTAGGGCGCGCGCGCGCCAGCTCCCTGAGACTTAAAGGGCCAGTGCACCAATGATTGGTGCCTGGCCCAATTAGCTTAATTGGCTCCCACCTGGTCCCTGACTATATCTAACCTCCTCCCATGCACTTCCTTGCCGGATCTTGTTGCCCTTGTGCCTAGTGAAAGCGTTTTGTGTGTTTAAAAACCTGTGTACCAGAACTTCTGCTATCTCCCCTGACTACGAACCTTGCCGCCTGCCCCCGACCTTCTGCTACGTCCGACTTTGCTTCTGCCTACTCCCTTGTACCTCGCCTATCTTCAGCAGCCAGAGAGGTGAGCCGTTGCTAGTGGATACGACCTGGTCACTACCGCCGCAGCAAGACCATCCCGCTTTGCGGCGGGCTCTGGTGAAAACCAGTAGTGTCTTAGAACCGGTCCACTGGCACGGTCCTCGCTATCCCTCTCTGGCACAGAGGATCCACCTCCTGCCAGCCGGCATCGTGACACGCACATCCACTGCTTGTACATCTGTATTTAGGACATTATGGAATAAGATATTATTATTTTTTCTGAGGAAAGAGAACATGAGATATTACAAATAACACAAAGTGCCAAGAATGGTTTTGGACTTTTGGTAAACTTTCTGGAGCATAGTCCAGTATAACCAGCTTATGTGTATCAAGCTCGAATTTCCAGAGGAACCTTTCTGTGTATAACAAGTCTATATGTATCATGTTGTTACGCCGAGCGCTCCGGGTCCCCGCTCCTCCCCGGAGCGCTCGCTACACTCTCTCCGCTGCAGCGCTCCGGTCAGATCCACTGACCCGGGGCGCTGCGATTCTGCTTCCAGCCGGGATGCGATTCGCGATGCGGGTAGCGCCCGCTCGCGATGCGCACCCCGGCTCCCGTACCTGACTCGCTCTCCCTCGGTCCTGTCCCGGCGCGCGCGGCCCCGCTCCCTAGGGCGCGCGTGCGCCGGGTCTTTGCGATTTAAAGGGCCACTGCGCCGCTGATTGGCGCAGTGATTCCAATTAGTGTCTTCACCTGTGCACTTCCCTATATCACCTCACTTCCCCTGCACTTCCCTGCCGGATCTTGTTGCCATTGTGCCAGTGAAAGCGTTCCTTGTATGTTCCTAGCCTGTGTTCCAGACCTCCTGCCGTTGCCCCTAACTACGATCCTTGCTGCCTGCCCCGACCTTCTGCTACGTCCGACCTTGCTTCTGTCTACTCCCTTGTACCGCGCCTATCTTCAGCAGCCAGAGAGGTTGAGCCGTTGCTAGTGGATACGACCTGGTCACTACCGCCGCAGCAAGACCATCCCGCTTTGCGGCGGGCTCTGGTGAAAACCAGTAGTGACTTAGAACCGATCCACTAGCACGGTCCACGCCAATCCCTCTCTGGCACAGAGGATCCACTACCCGCCAGCCGGCATCGTGACAGTAGATCCGGCCATGGATCCCGCTGAAGTTCCTCTGCCAGTTGTCGCTGACCTCACCACGGTGGTCGCCCAGCAGTCACAACAGATAGCGCAACAAGGCCAACAGCTGTCTCAACTGACCGTTATGCTACAACAGTTAATACCACAGCTTCAGCAGTCATCTCCTCCGCCAGCTCCTGCACCTCCTCCGCAGCGAGTGGCCGCTCCTGGGCTACGCCTATCCTTGCCGGATAAATTTGATGGGGACTCTAAGTTTTGCCGTGGCTTTCTTTCCCAATGTTCCCTGCATCTGGAGATGATGTCGGACCTGTTTCCCACTGAAAGGTCTAAGGTGGCTTTCGTAGTCAGCCTTCTGTCCGGAAAAGCCCTGTCATGGGCCACACCGCTCTGGGACCGCAATGACCCCGTCACTGCCTCTGTACACTCCTTCTTCTCGGAAATCCGAAGTGTCTTTGAGGAACCTGCCCGAGCCTCTTCTGCTGAGACTGCCCTGTTGAACCTGGTCCAGGGTAATTCTTCCGTTGGCGAGTATGCCGTACAATTCCGTACTCTTGCTTCAGAATTGTCCTGGAATAATGAGGCCCTCTGCGCGACCTTCAAAAAAGGCCTATCCAGCAACATTAAAGATGTTCTGGCCGCACGAGAAATTCCTGCTAATCTACATGAACTTATTCACCTAGCCACTCGCATTGACATGCGTTTTTCCGAAAGGCGTCAGGAGCTCCGCCAAGATATGGACTCTGTTCGCACGAGGCGTTTCTTCTCCTCGGCTCCTCTCTCCTCTGGTCCCCTGCAATCTGTTCCTGTGCCTCCCGCCGTGGAGGCTATGCAGGTCGACCGGTCTCGCCTGACACCTCAAGAGAGGACACGACGCCGCATGGAGAACCTCTGCCTGTACTGTGCTAGTACCGAACACTTCCTGAGGGATTGTCCTATCCGTCCTCCCCGCCTGGAAAGACGTACGCTGACTCCGCACAAAGGTGAGACAGTCCTTGATGTCTACTCTGCTTCTCCACGTCTTACTGTGCCTGTGCGGATGTCTGCCTCTGCCTTCTCCTTCTCTACCGTGGCCTTCTTGGACTCTGGATCTGCAGGAAATTTTATTTTGGCCTCTCTCGTCAACAGGTTCAACATCCCAGTGACCAGTCTCGCCAGACCCCTTTACATCAATTGTGTAAACAATGAAAGATTGGACTGTACCATACGCTTCCGCACGGAGCCCCTTCTAATGAGCATCGGATCTCATCACGAGAGGATTGAACTTTTGGTCCTCCCCAATTGCACCTCGGAAATTCTCCTTGGACTTCCCTGGCTTCAACTTCATTCCCCAACCCTGGATTGGTCCACTGGGGAGATCAAGAGTTGGGGTCCCTCTTGTTCCAAGGACTGTCTAAGACCGGTTCCCAGTAACCCTTGCCGTGACTCTGTGGTTCCCTCAGTAACCGGTCTCCCTAAGGCCTATATGGACTTCGCGGATGTTTTCTGCAAAAAACAAGCTGAGACTCTACCTCCTCACAGGCCTTATGATTGCCCTATCGACCTCCTCCCGGGTACTACTCCACCCCGGGGCAGAATTTATCCTCTCTCTG
The DNA here is from genome assembly GCF_029499605.1 of Hyla sarda. Classification (NCBI taxonomy): domain Eukaryota; kingdom Metazoa; phylum Chordata; class Amphibia; order Anura; family Hylidae; genus Hyla; species Hyla sarda. The sequence continues at coordinate 64,352,155 of NC_079189.1, forward strand.
CCCCAGAGACTCTTGCCATGTCTGAGTATGTCCAGGAAAATTTAAAAAAGGGCTTTATCCGTAAATCCTCCTCTCCTGCCGGAGCTGGATTTTTCTTTGTGTCCAAAAAAGATGGCTCCCTACGTCCTTGCATTGACTACCGCGGTCTTAATAAAATCACGGTTAAGAACCGCTACCCCTTACCCCTCATCTCTGAACTCTTTGATCGCCTCCAAGGTGCCCACATCTTTACTAAATTGGACTTAAGAGGCGCCTATAACCTCATCCGCATCAGAGAGGGGGATGAGTGGAAAACGGCGTTTAACACCAGAGATGGACACTTTGAGTATCTGGTCATGCCCTTTGGCCTGTGCAACGCCCCTGCTGTCTTCCAAGACTTTGTCAATGAAATTTTTCGTGATCTGCTATACTCCTGTGTTGTTGTATATCTGGACGATATCCTAATTTTTTCTGCCAATCTAGAAGAACACCGCCAGCATGTCCGTATGGTTCTTCAGAGACTTCGTGACAATCAACTCTATGCCAAAATTGAGAAATGCCTGTTTGAATGCCAATCTCTTCCTTTTCTAGGATATTTGGTCTCTGGCCAGGGACTACAAATGGATCCAGACAAACTCTCTGCCGTCTTAGATTGGCCACGCCCCTCCGGACTCCGTGCTATCCAACGCTTTTTGGGGTTCGCCAATTATTACAGGCAATTTATTCCACATTTTTCTACCGTTGTGGCTCCTATCGTGGCTTTAACCAAAAAAAATGCCGATCCCAAGTCGTGGCCTCCTCAAGCGGAAGACGCCTTTAAACGACTCAAGTCTGCCTTTTCTTCGGCTCCCGTGCTCTCCAGACCTGACCCTTCCAAACCCTTCCTATTGGAGGTTGATGCCTCCTCAGTGGGAGCTGGAGCTGTTCTTTTACAAAAAAATTCTTCCGGGCATGCTGTCACTTGTGGTTTTTTTTTCTAGGACCTTCTCTCCGGCGGAGAGGAACTACTCCATCGGGGATCGAGAGCTTCTAGCCATTAAATTAGCACTTGAGGAATGGAGGCATCTGCTGGAGGGATCAAGATTTCCAGTTATTATTTACACCGACCACAAGAACCTCTCCTACCTCCAGTCTGCCCAACGGCTGAATCCTCGCCAGGCCCGGTGGTCTCTGTTCTTTGCCCGATTTAATTTTGAGATTCACTTTCGTCCTGCCGATAAGAACATTAGGGCCGATGCTCTCTCTCGTTCCTCGGATGCCTCAGAAGTTGAACTCTCTCCGCAACACATCATTCCACCTGACTGCCTGATCTCCACTTCTCCAGCCTCCATCAGGCAAACTCCTCCAGGAAAGACCTTTGTTTCTCCACGCCAACGCCTCGGAATCCTCAAATGGGGTCACTCCTCCCATCTCGCTGGTCATGTGGGCATCAAGAAATCTGTGCAACTCATCTCCTGCTTCTATTGGTGGCCGACTCTGGAGACGGATGTTGTGGACTTTGTGCGAGCCTGCACTATCTGTGCCCGGGATAAGACTCCTCGCCAGAAGCCCGCTGGTTTTCTTCATCCCCTGCCTGTCCCCGAACAGCCTTGGTCTCTGATTGGTATGGATTTTATTACTGATTTACCCCCTTCCCGTGGCAACACTGTTATTTGGGTGGTCGTTGATCGATTCTCCAAAATGGCACATTTCATCCCTCTTCCTGGTCTTCCTTCAGCGCCTCAGTTGGCTAAACAATTTTTTGTACACATTTTTCGTCTTCACGGATTGCCTACGCAGATCGTCTCGGATAGAGGCGTCCAATTCGTGTCTAAATTCTGGAGGGCTCTCTGTAAACAACTCAAGATTAAATTAAATTTTTCTTCTGCATATCATCCCCAGTCCAATGGACAAGTAGAAAGAATTAACCAAGTCTTGGGTGATTATTTGCGACATTTTGTTTCCTCCCGCCAGGATGACTGGGCAGATCTCCTTCCATGGGCCGAATTCTCGTATAACTTCAGAGTCTCTGAATCTTCCTCCAAATCCCCATTTTTCGTGGTGTACGGCCGTCACCCTCTTCCCCCCCTCCCTACCCCCTTGCCCTCTGGTCTGCCCGCTGTGGATGAAATTTCTCGTGACCTTTCCATTATATGGAGAGAGACCCAAAATTCTCTCCTACAGGCTTCATCACGCATGAAGAGGTTCGCGGATAAGAAAAGAAGAGCTCCTCCCGTTTTTTCCCCTGGAGACAAGGTATGGCTCTCCGCTAAATATGTCCGCTTCCGTGTCCCTAGCTACAAGTTGGGACCACGCTATCTTGGCCCTTTCAAAATTTTGTGTCAAATTAATCCTGTCTCTTACAAACTTCTTCTTCCTCCTTCTCTTCGTATCCCTAATGCCTTTCACGTCTCTCTTCTTAAACCACTCATCCTCAACCGTTTTTCTCCCAAATCTGTTCCTCCCACTCCTGTTTCCGGCTCCTCGGACATCTTCTCTGTCAAAGAGATCTTAGCCTCTAAAAAGGTCAGAGGGAAAACTTTTTTTCTAGTGGACTGGGAGGGTTGTGGTCCTGAAGAGAGATCCTGGGAACCTGAGGACAACATCCTAGATAAAAGTCTGCTCCTCAGGTTCTCAGGCCCTAAAAAGAGGGGGAGACCCAAGGGGGGGGGTACTGTTACGCCGAGCGCTCCGGGTCCCCGCTCCTCCCCGGAGCGCTCGCTACACTCTCTCCGCTGCAGCGCTCCGGTCAGATCCACTGACCCGGGGCGCTGCGATTCTGCTTCCAGCCGGGATGCGATTCGCGATGCGGGTAGCGCCCGCTCGCGATGCGCACCCCGGCTCCCGTACCTGACTCGCTCTCCCTCGGTCCTGTCCCGGCGCGCGCGGCCCCGCTCCCTAGGGCGCGCGCGCGCCGGGTCTTTGCGATTTAAAGGGCCACTGCGCCGCTGATTGGCGCAGTGATTCCAATTAGTGTCTTCACCTGTGCACTTCCCTATATCACCTCACTTCCCCTGCACTTCCCTGCCGGATCTTGTTGCCATTGTGCCAGTGAAAGCGTTCCTTGTATGTTCCTAGCCTGTGTTCCAGACCTCCTGCCGTTGCCCCTGACTACGATCCTTGCTGCCTGCCCCGACCTTCTGCTACGTCCGACCTTGCTTCTGTCTACTCCCTTGTACCGCGCCTATCTTCAGCAGCCAGAGAGGTTGAGCCGTTGCTAGTGGATACGACCTGGTCACTACCGCCGCAGCAAGACCATCCCGCTTTGCGGCGGGCTCTGGTGAAAACCAGTAGTGACTTAGAACCGATCCACTAGCACGGTCCACGCCAATCCCTCTCTGGCACAGAGGATCCACTACCCGCCAGCCGGCATCGTGACACATGTTATTAGAGTCAGTCTCGTATACACTTGTCTCATCTGTGTAGGGTTGGACAGGGGTCCTTGTGCTGTATCCAGGTACTTTCACTATTTGGTTAAATGTATGACAACCTGAATCAAAATTGCTAAGCTTTCTAATAATGTGTAAATGATGTTGTATTGCTGGACTACGTGCTTGGCAGAATTTGAGTTAACACCATCCACATCACACACAATATTCAGTTTTTAGGTTCATTTTGCTGCAGTTTGCTGATGGCAAGGATTAAAGGGGTACTCCGCCCCTAGACACCTTATCCCCTATCCAAAGGATAGGGGATAAGATGTCAGATCGCCGGGGTCCCGCTACTGGGGACCCCAGGGATCGCTGCTGCAGCACCCCGCTATCATTACTGCGCAGAGCAAGATCGCTCTGCACATAATGACGGGCAATACAGGGGCCGGAGCATCGTTACATCACGGCTCCGCCCCTCATGACATCACGGCCCGTCCCCGTCAATACAAGTCTATGGGAGGGGGCGTGGCAGTTGTCACGCCCCCTGCCATAGACTTGCATTAAGGGGACGGGCCGTGATGTCATGAGGGGCGGGGCCATGACGTCACGCTGCTCTGGCCCCTGTATCGTCAGTCATTACACACAGAGCGAACTCGCTCTGTGCTGTAATGATAGCGGGGTGCCGCAGCGGCGATCCCCGGGGTCCCCAGCAGCGGGACCGCGGCGATCTAACATCTTATCCCCTATCCTTTGGATAGGGGATAAGATGCCAGGGGCGGAGTACCCCTTTAAAGAGCAATAGAAAATTATAGAAGTTTGTAAACAGGAAGGGAGGAGTTAGGATAATACGCAGTCTATAAATAGCCTCCTTTACTGGAAACCCATGGCTTGGAGAAGAGTGAGTCTTTTATGAAGGAGAGTCAGTCTGCCACACCCCAATTTGGAGTTACAGAGGACTATATTGCACTGATCTGTGTATGACGCAGTAGATGCTATTTTCGTGGTGTCTCACTTCTTCTAATATTTTGCACTGATGAACGTGAGATATATGAAAAAATAACTTGTATTCAGTTCACTTAAAACTGTAATGAAAGAATATATCAAAATATATCAAAAAACATTACACACTAGGCCGCCATCCTATGTGCTTTGTATATATAAAGTGCATAAGGGGGAAAGATCATTTAATTTGTGTCCTTCTGAGGGCTGATAGTTCTGTAAAACATACGTATAGCGTATATTGTGTATCACATTGACACTTACTGCAACAAATATAAAGGATGTCATTCCCAAATAGTTTTAGCATTCAAGACATAGATAATCCATCTCAAAAAGTCTCTATATGAAGATAGACACATATATCTTATGTATCTTTGGGTCACTCCGCTTTGTAGCACCGAAGTTAGGTAATCTGGAACACATTAAATTGCACTTTCCATATGTATCCTGTTAGATGCGCCTATAATTTGTAACCAGCAAGAACAGTCCCGCACAGGGTGTAGGTTAGCACCATATGGATCAACACGCAGATAACAATTGAAGAAAGGAAATCTGATATCCTGAACTTGCTTCAGCGCCCTGAAATCAATTCATCAAGAAATCGATGTCCACCAGATAGGTGTCATTTCAGCTTCTGCATCTTTGGCTCAGTCCCTCCATAGTACTTTTACCCCCACAGAGATGGTATTTCGATTCAACGCGTTTCTCGCTGTAAAGATCATCAGGAATCTTGTTGATACAGCTTGTTTTGTTCATCATTTTCTTAGTTACGTCGGCTCCATTGTAGCGTGATGCAGATACAGCACTTATGGCAGCCATATACTAGGACTATATAGGACTGTAGATTCTTCAGCTGTTGTTCATGCAAAGTAGAAAGAATAAAGCAGTCTCCTCACCACTGTCTGAGAGATCTCTTTTGTCAACATCTACAACTCCCATGTCTCTAATCAGACCTGCATACTGCAGTAGGAAACCACAGATCAGCCACACCACCTCTCTAAATAAGACAACAACTACCCAGGGGGAATCATCCTTCAGAGCAGCATAGAAATAGGGGTAGCGCTAGACTTTTTTACATCTTATTTTCCCACAACGGAATTTTGGTTTGGAATTATGCATTGGAATGCTACATGGAGATTCTGCAGCAGCAGAGTCCCATTGATTTCAATGGGATTCTGCTTCACTGTTCACATAGCAGAAATTTAAGTTCCAGTGTCCACAGAAAGAATAGACATGTCTACTCTTTCTGCAGACCCTGCACGGATATGCATTACGGTCTATGAGATGGTGCATTTCCAAGCAGTCCTAGTGCCTGCATGTTCTGCTTGCGCTCTGCTGTCAGGGAAATGTCCACACAGAGATTTTCCATGCAGACTTTTCCCCATGTGAACATAGCCTTACCAAGTTAGCAATGCAACTTTCGACTCCCAATGTCTTGGCTTCATTCACCCAAATATCTCGGACACCCCAAAAAGCGCCATCAATCAGGTACCGTAACCACGGTGTGCCCTGGGGGAGACCTTCATACCAACACTTGTGTGGAGCTCCTTCATCACCACACCTGGCCTAAAGGGGGAGTGAACCTCACCCTGTGAAGTCCCTCGAGCCATTTGTAACCATGACAGGGCTCTGACACTCTAACTCCCCCGCTCATACCACCAGCATTCACCCATCTCTGCAGTCATCGCTGCACTTGAACCCAGCTAAGGAAATACTCGAGAGTCACCCTTATTCTATGCTGAATATTTGCATCCACTTTATATTTCATTGTAACCTTTGTTGTTATCATTGTACATATAGGACAGATCATCAATACTCAATAGGTTCTAGTGGGCTATTTGGGTTATTATATTGTTACAGCCTGAACCCACCATTGGATTCTCTGGTGCTCTTTACACCTTACTCCAGCAGTTCTGCTTTCATGTCTGGGTACTGTAATATACATTTGAATCTTTATGCAAAATCAAGTGACAATGGAATACTAAAGAAATGACCAGGTACTATGTAAACATATATAAAATATATTATGCAAAACATTGGCCCTGGTTTACTAAGAGTGGAGTTTAGTTTTCTCTGTGTATTTTTCTTCCCTGGACAGGTATTTTTATTATTGTTTTTATTATATGTTATTTACTAAGTTGGCGATTTTTTCCTACATTATGCTTCTGTTACACATGCTCTGAGCTGTCGGGTATTCCCAAGCTCAAATCCACCACATTTTATGTGGCAACATGAGTACATTTTTTAGGATTTTCCGAAACTGTCGGGGACAGGCCTCCTTTTCAGTGACCACATCACTTTTACAGGTGGCCATGCCCCTTTTCAGGTTTTATGCATAAAATAGAGAGTAACTAGGGTTTTGTGGATTTTTTGGACACAATTTGTGCACAAAACCCAAGAAAAAGACGTCCGTGGGTATCATTCATAAATATCCAGATGTTTCCGTTTTACTCTGAAGAGACCACAAGCACTGTAAATAAAGGGTAAAAAGTATTCTGTATATATCTAGCTCATATCTCAAAGGCAACAGGCTTTATCAATGAGCTCACTCGTATAATTGTTCCCTTGAATCCAAGCGTTGTGTTATGTATTTATGTTACATTACGGGATGACTATGCTGCTCATACTCCAGAGATGGTTTGTACTGCAAGTTGCTGAGTTTATCATCATCAGTGTTGACAATTGGAATCTTTGCTTCTTTTCTTTCCCCCTATTAAAGTTATTTATCATCCTGTGCATATTAGTGAGGGGGGGGGGGGGGAGTCACAAAAATCATACGGTAGAAGTGTAGAAAGGAAATATGGTTGGAAGAGAAGAGGATAGAATCACAGTTGCCAAACCTTGGTCATGGACTAAATTGGATGATGAATAACTACTTTCTCTTGTTCTTTGTCCCATTAAAAATGGGAAAATTATGGAAAGTCTGCTAGTTCCCATTAATTACAATGGTCCCTCAATCTCCTAATGCAGCACAGATGCACAGTGCTTATTTCTGATGTCACAGTACACACAATACATGGCATTAACATTGTATTAAAGTGGTACTCCAGAATAGAAAAATGTATCCCCATGCTAAGGATTGGGGATAAGTGTCAGCTCCGACTCTCCCATAGAGATGCATGAGTGGCCATGTCAGCCATCTTATCCCCCAAGATAGGGGATAAGATGTCTGATCATGGGGGTCCCATCGCTGGGGACCCCCGCGATCTTGGCTATGGCACTCCAGACAGCCAGAAGACTGGCAATGTGGGGCTGAGGCTCGTGACATCACTGTCATGCCCCATTCGTGATGTCACAGCCGTGCCCCCTAAATGCAAGTCTATGGCCATCATGCCCCCTCCCATAAATTTGCATTGAGGGGGCATGACCGTGATGCCATGATTGGGCACGGCCGCGACGTCACAAGCCTTCAGCGCTGCTCTCGATGCTCTAAACGAACGCCGGGTGCAGCAGGGAGATGGCGGGGGTCCCCAGCAGAAGAACCCTGGCGATCAGAGATCTTATCCCCTATCCTTTGGATAGGGGATAAGATGTCTAAGGGTGGAGTACCCCTTTAATGTTATACAGAGTTAAGGTGAAAATAAAAGGTAGACTAAGCAAGATTTGTAATTTTTGGCTGGACTAGCATCACAGAAGACAAGGCCCAGTATCACTTTGCTCTGCTGGGTGAGGCTCCAGTATTACATGAAGAATATAGGCCCTGAGTCTCTATGCCATTGGGGCTCTCTCTTGTTTCCCTGTCTCAGACACATGAATATTCATAGAAATATAAAATACAGCTTTAAAAATTGCAAGGGTGGCACAGTCATTTTTTATTGAAAAGAATGGGACATTGGGTGGAAAATGATACCACATATGACAGGCCACATTATTTAGTATTTTGTCACCTGTTCTACATTTGGAAGGATAAAGGGCAAAAGGCAATATACTATACTGTATTGTGAAAGCTAGTACGGAGCTTTCAGATATGTTTCTATCAATTTTTTGAACCATTTTTGTATTAGTTTTTTGTAAGTATTTTATTGGTACTACGAACACAGTTATGTCAATGGCCCAAAAATGTTCTAAAACAGATGAAAACAAGTCCCTGGCACTTCATTTATGTCTAAATGTAAAAGGAAAGTGAATGTAAACTGACAGGCAATACAATACAAATCGACCATATTAAAAGCCAGCACACACATCCAGGAGAAACGACAGAACAGGTCCGACGTATTTTCGGCTTATTGCCTTAAATATAATGATAGATCGGTCTATGATTAAGACGATAAACCTAAATGTGTCAGACGTGTTCTGTTATTTTTCCTGGATGTGTGTGCTGGCTTTTAATATAATTGAATAAAATGGCAAGTATTTTCATGGAAGTCGGCTTGTGCTGGATATCTTTTTGCATTATCAACGCTAAATCTTTGGGCCCTGCTCCAGGCCGTCCGTGTACTTAGCTAATATAGGAGGGTGAAAGACTGACATTTTTGTTTGTTTGAAATACAATTTAAGTCATCTTTTGACTTTTTAAAGATGTAAAAATTGATGTTTTTTTCATATAAAAAAGCATGCCAAAAAATGTGTGTGCACCTGGCATATTTCTTGCCAAAAGGTCTGAGTTTCCTAATTGGTCCCATAAAACTAAATGGGGTTGTCTCTGCACATGGATTTCTGTCATCCCTGTCAGGTGAATGGGACAGTTGCAGAAATTTCTGCAGCAAACCTGCTATGTGTGAATATATCCTAAGGCCGGGTTCACACTATGGAATTTCTTGTAAGAATTCTGCTTTTGAATTTCGCTTGGAAATTCTGCTTTATAAAGGTAAAATGAAGGTAAAGGGGTTTTCTGTTAACTCATTCATACTGCAGATTTTCTGGGCGGAATTCCTGTTAGAAAATTCTGATCAAATAATTCCGCCAGAACATTGAACCTGCTCAATGTTCTGGCGGAATCCATGCCGCATACATTGCTGTCTATAGAATCTCGGGCCAGAAATTTTTCAGCAACGGAAACTGTGAACCCAGCCTAAGAGAGAGCCTGATTAAAGCTTGTTCGAAGATGCTTTATGTGGAGAAAAGGAAATCAGCCAACAAACCCTAGCTAGGCCTTAGCATTGCTTGAGAATTAAAGTGTACCTGTCGTCAAGAAAAACTTTTTATATAATGTAGATAATGCCATTATATGTATATTTGTAATATGCAAAAAAGAAGAAAAAGGAGGGATTCAGCTCACCACTGTGCGGTATTGGATGCAGGAGCTCCGTAGTTGCAGGAAAGCAAGGCAGGCAGGACGCGGGCCGTGTCCCGGAGAACAATGGAGGAAAAAAGCACACGTGCAGGGGGGGGCCTCCAGCTGCTCCAGAAAGTCCAATTAGAAAGTTAAAACTTCACCTTTAATGTAGCATGTTAAAAACAGAGGATATCCATGGTGGAAAATAAAAAGAAGGAAGGGAAACCGACGCGTTTCGAGCCTGTACTGGCTCTTAGTCGTGGCACATAGTATATCGGGCAAGTGCCCCCTTATATAGTGTAACTCGAAATGACCCCAAACGGGGGTCATTTGGAGTTACACTATATAAGGGGGCACTTGCCCGATATACTATGTGCCACGACTAAGAGCCAGTACAGGCTCGAAACGCGTCGGTTTCCCTTCCTTCTTTTTATTTTCCACCATGGATATCCTCTGTTTTTAACATGCTACATTAAAGGTGAAGTTTTAACTTTCTAATTGGACTTTCTGGAGCAGCTGGAGGCCCCCCCCCCCCTGCACGTGTGCTTTTTTCCTCCATATTTGTAATATACATTGGTTAAAAATTTTGTATATTTTTGGGTGAAAAAATGCTGTCCCTGCAGCTATTGTCTGCGTGTCTCTCTGATGAGTCCAAAAAACAGGAAGTGAGGGTAGAACAAGCAGGGATCTGTGCAGGCTCCTGGCTTGTCAATCATCCTGATGTATGAGCCAGGAGAACATTATAGAGCCTCAGTGCACACTGTCCTGCTTTTTCTTGGTGCACAGAGCCCTGCTTGTCCAACCTCACTTCCTGTATTTGGACTCCTCATAGAGACACACAGACAAAAGCTGCAGGGACAAAAAATATACACATTTTTTAACCAATGTATATTATAAATATACATATAATGGTATTATCTACATTACATACAAAGTTTTTGTTGACAACAGGTACACTTTAAGGAATGCGTTGCCAACATTAGGCTTTCTGAAGTTAAGATTAGCCTTTTGTGGGACATTTTTCAAGGGTTCTAGAAACATGATCAAGACACAAACAACATAAATATGTTTATTTGCTTAAATGGGATCAAGCAAATATATGGGAGTCTGTGAATCCCCGTTCGTGTATAAAATTGTGAACATGCATAACATTTAGAAGACTCTACATCGCAGTAGTTCCTCACATAATCTTGGCAGGTGTATAAAGAAGCCTTACTTCCTATTTTTCCAACAGTCAGTTTATTTGTTCTTTTGATTGTTTTGGTTCATTCTAATTTTGAGTCATTTGTATATGAAAACTCCTGTATCAAAAACACAAACAAAGCCATGAGAATGTGGCTCGATGTCATTGGTTTGTCTTCCATTTGGTGAACAGATCTTTCGAGTGGAAGTGGCGTTCGTTTTAAACTATTTTCTGATGTAAGTTCAAAGAATGCAGAGATCAATAGCACTGCCTCAATGGTCTTCACTATGTACAATATCCACATGCTCTTCTATCTCAGATTACTCGTAACACAGATGGTAAATTATATTGCTGGAATACAACCAAGCATCCCATGGAGACATTGCATAATCTCATTGTGTGGGAAATATCATACTCAGCCGAAAGGCCATTCAGTATGATCTTAGCAGCTAGCCACGAGTGCTTCAAGGATAAACAGTGTGTTCTAAATGTACACGAAGGACATGACATGATTTTATGATCGCAAGGCCTTAACATATAATATTCTACAGAGCCATTGCATACTACAGAGTTTTGGAATTTATCCATGCAGAGATTTTGTGTGCCGTAGGTGCCACCGGAATAAATTGTCCCTGTCACGAACCGACACGAGCGGGTGGTAGGGTTATCTATAAAATCACTATTTGTCTACACTAGACCGAAAATAATTATAAAAAAATCCCTCTTACACCACCCAATTTAAAGGTATGGCTGCCACCACCTGTCAATTTCAAGCCGACAGGAAGCTATCAATCCAATCTGGATATGCTACAATTTCCAAATATAATCTACTATTCCCAGTAGTATTTAAAAACAGGAAAAAGATTAATCCAAATCTATAATGTAGCAGGTAAGTAAATTTAAGACTATAACTTCAATCTCTTCAAGGACAATGTACGTCCGTTTTACCCGACATAAGGCGGTACTTAATAAATGAATGATTTATTATGAAAGAAAAATATTCACACTACATGTAAAAACAGATGTTAACAAGACAAAAGTTTCACCACACAGAAAATAAAATAAATGGGAAAAAACATAGAGTCCTTACTTACAAAAGTTAGAGTTCTACTCCATGGGGTCTGGTAGGAAATGGCATCTGGCATCCAAAATTAGATCTTGTCCCCCATGCAAGCGCACCCTAGTCCCCCCAGGTCTGCAGTTTTATACCCTGCTATGGACAGGTGATCCCTATATGTTCAGCCCCTGGGCGGGACAAGGAGGAGAGATAGATAGATGTGATACCTTCATGCCCAAAGAATAGGAAATGTCCTCTATCTTCTATCATGGGCCAGGCACCCATATAATTTTCTTATATTTGGGTTCTCCATCAAATCCTCTTTCTAGGGGTACCTGACATGACCCCCTTTTTGTGTATGATTTACCCAGTGCATACAGTTTGGACAGGGATCATTACACAAGGGTCATGTGAGTACTCATTTTGAAGGTAGTATGATGGAGAATCTAACCGTACAAGATAGGGGCTGCATACATACTACCCTGACCCCCATATTTCATATTTGGAAGATACAGCATTTTCATCAATTGACATCAGGATTGGGAGTCTCTTTGATCTATTGACACCAGGCCTTGGAATCTGCTTGGCTGTGAAGGTGTCAAATTTACCATCCAGGCAAGCAGTGTCCATCAATTAGCACAGTTATGTTAATCGCCCCCAACTGGCCACTGGAAGCCATAGCTTAGATGGTCGTCTCCTGGCTGTTTGATCAAAACAGGAGGGATTCTTTGAAAGTTAAACTACCACAGATAAGGGTAATGGGATTAAAAAGTGTGCATACCGATATACATTTGGCAGGACATATATCACCAGTAATGAATGACAAGCAATCACAATGCAACATGGATATATATTTTAGACATTGTATATGACAGTCCCTATGACCACACAGACATAAACTGTTCCCATTGGCAACAATGCAGTTCTGGACAGAATTCTACTGAAATAATGAACAATGTTCATTGTTTTGGTGGTGTCTGGAATTGGAATTTCCGCAGGGTGCACAGTACTGTAGAATCCCATTTCAGACAGTGGAAGGCCATTGCACTGGAATCTTCTTTTGAAATTTCTCCTGGCAGAAATTCTGTAGTGTGCATGGGCCCTAAGACAGTCCTCCCTATAGCGACTCCTCTGCACAGGGATTTGTATAGTTAATAACTTAGCTTTTATTGCATTACTTCTCCATAAAGCAAAATTCTCAGTAGTGTTTAAGCCAAACATGACTGTTTATCAAGCCAACAACAATGGAATACAGCAATGGGCTTGACAAAGGCCATGTTTGACTGAAACAACACTACTAAGTTTTGTAGTTATGCTGTGAAATGGATGAAAGCTAAGTTATACACAACACAAAATCCATTGCCTTGGATGCAAACAAGTGTGGATCAATTGGTACCTTGGAACAGCGTAAGAATAGTAAACAGTAGTGATATCATAGTACAGGGATAATAAACAGTGAGGTCACAGTGCAGTCAGTGGCATAGCATGGGTTACCAGCACCTGGGGCAAGGCAAGCTATTGTGAAAACAAATGAATGTAAGCATAATACCATTATACTGTTAGTAAATAAAAATTGGATCGGGTGGGAATGGGTAGGTCTTTACATTAGGTAAATTTACCCAGTAGGTAGATAATGTCTTCCTTTGCCCATTACATAGATGTCCCCAGTATACAGATACTCTTCTCTATTAGGTAAATACCCAGAGTAGTTAAAAAATTTCCCCCTCCCCATTCGACAGGTCCCCCCAATTAGGTAGATGCCCCCATCAGACATATTCTCCATTAGGTAGATGCCCCCTATTAAACAGGTCCCCCATAAGTAAGATTCCCCCATCAAGTAGATGCCCCCATTAGACAGGTCCTCTCCCATTAGGTGTATACCCCTATTAGAAAGGTCCTCCCACTAGGTAGGTGCCACCCTTAGGCAGATGTCCCCATTTGACAGGACACCCCAATTACGTATATGCCTCCATTAAAAAGGTCCCCTCATGGGGTAGATACCTCCATTAGGTAGATGCACCCATTAGAAAGGTCACCTCATTAGGTACACGCCCCCTACTAGACAGTTCCTCATATAAGGTAGTTACCCACATCAAGTAGATGCCCCATTAGAGAGTACCTCCCCATTTTGTAGATACCCCTATTAGGTACATGCCCCCCATTAAACAGGCCCTCCCCACATTAGGTAGATAGACAGATCCCCCTTTAGGGAGATACCCCCATTAGACAGGGCCCCCCAAATAGGTATACGCCCCCATTAGACAGGTCCCTCATCTAATTTTACGACCATCTCCAGTGGCTGCAAACAAGTCTGGAAAGGAAAATTATGATATGAGAGTACCCATTTAGTGAGAAAAATTAAACACAAAGGGCCCGAGCCCCGAAGATTTAGGACCCTAGCAACGCTTCTTCTTAGCACCAAAATTGGAAAGTGGAAAGGTGATCTGGTAACTGGTGATCGCAAGAACTACAATTTGCAGCATTCAAATGAGTCATCACACACATTCCAGGTTGAATATCACACACATGTAGCACAAATGTAAAGCCTATCTCTGGATGCTGATAACAGCAGCTTTGGCAAGACAACTCCTTTAAATATATTTTATAACAATTAAACAAATAACTATTTCCAGAGCTTTCTGGAAGCAGTATGCCAGCCGCTGGACTCTTGGGGGGCAGGTTTGCCTTTCAAGCTCTATTCTTGCGATCTGCTGGGCAAAACCGTTCCAGGAACCAAAGAGGTGTAATAGGAAGACCAATAATTATATAGGGAAAGTATGGGAGGGGGATATGATAGGCCCACATATTTTTTATCCAAACATTAAGCACAACCCCTGGGAAGGGCTGACTTAACCCTTACTTAACCAATACAGCAGGGCTTTGCATGCTCTATATTATACTTATATTATACTATTATACAGAAAATAAAACCAGATAAGGAAAAAAAGAATATGTATTTTCTGGTTTTACTTTGTAAACTATATAGGTGATACAGTTTTTTAAAGAATATTTCTATTATAAATACACTTATTTTTGCTTTTGCCTTGTAGGGTTGATGATGATTATTTTGCTGTACGTTACAAGCGTTGCACTCTATGTCAGTGGGCAGCCAGCAAACAAAAAACTTAAGGGAGAACAGCAGAATATACGGTATGTCTGCAGCATCCCTGGATTGCCAGGGCCCCCAGGAGCTCCTGGGACAAATGGATTAGTTGGACCACATGGACGAATTGGTCTTCCTGGGAGAGATGGGAGAGATGGCAGAAACGGTGAAGCGGGTGAAAAGGGCTCAACAGGTAAACTCCATTCATCTTATATATAATATTTACTATTATGTATTATTATTATATGTGACACAACATTATTATTAGAAATCAGCAAATCGAACCCACAGTACCCAAGTTTGGTCAGACCTTTACTAAAAGTTCAGTTAGGCAGAACCTGGTACAATGATATCAGCCGCATGGCAGAAAGGAGAAGAAAGGAGAATCACATGATCTTAGGAAATCCCATAATGCCTTTCAAACAGCTTTTCCAGCCAATCAGGAGGCAGTATAGGGGTGATGTCAAAGCCAATACAGTAAAAAAAAAGACTCATCAGCTATTTTAGAGACAGCAAGTATTAGGTGAAGATCTCTGTGAGGGACAGGGTGCATTGAAAAACTCAGATAGGAGAAGACCACATATATATTATATTAGCAGTAAAGCAGCAGAGAGCGTTCTGCATCTGTCCTGTCAGTACAAAACCTTTTAAATTAGATGTGTGGCAGTTTTTTTTTGGTTTGTTTTTACACTAAATGTGAAAAAGCAATGCATAGAGCGGTTTAAGCCGATTTTGTACACTTTTTAGGATTCCAATTTTGTTCATATGCCCAAAAATGGGAATAATGTTTCACAGCATGTAAAAAGCCATTTCTTTATCACTTTTCAGGCACAAAACTTATTGCTACTCCAAAAAAGGGATACATTTTTGGAACACTTTGAAAAAGCCATTGCTTCTTTTGGTATATCTGTGTACATATAAACACCGGCAGGCATTAAAAAGAGATAATGTTTGGACAATAATTTTAAAAAGCATAAAAAATCTGCTATTGCGGTCTGTTTTTATTCAACTTATTAGTTACCAAAGGGTACCATGCACATAACCATGGCCATACATGGTGCCTTAACTTTGAAATGAACTTTGCCTTGAAAACACATACATTCCTAGGTGACCTAACAGTGTTATGCAGGGCTTTTAGGGCTCTTATACATAGTTATACACACATTTTTGGGATATTGATGAAGTACAGGTTCGGACAGAACCGCTTCGGTCAGAACCAGAACTTTTTGCCAGAGTACTGTTCCAATGTCTATATTGCAAGTTTTAAAGTGTCCATGTTACAATGTTACTCTGTCACATGCTCTTTAGAGGCCCAACTCCACACCCATGCCCTGCAGGTTTCATGCACAAGTCCTATTTTTAATAACAGGATTCCTGCATGAAACTCATTGGGGGTCATACTTTTGAATCAGCAAATGTCTGCCAGATGGTTAGTTGCGCCTCTTCATACCCCAGAACACTTTAAGTAAGCAAATGAGCATGAGCTACAATACCAGACATGACTTGCTCATTGTCTTGCATATTGACAAGAATGGCAAAATATCTTAAAAAAAATACCCTTTTTAATCCTACACAAATGTTTAAAAGAAATTTTTTTTTACCATTATCATGTTCATTGCCATGGAATACTATAACCAACTGCTCTACATCCATGTGGGCTGATGGTGAAAACTAGAAAACTTCTTTTCTTGCCAAAGCACCATTGGCCTACACAACCACAAGTGGTTATTTATTTTACATAGAAGGAAATACATGATGCGTGGGCCCCTATGATGTCTTATACTGGAAACAGCTTGTTTCTGTTTCAGCATTTACTGCCAGAATGTTCTCAGAAGTACAGCAAAGTTGAAAATATGTTTTGCTATCTTTCTTCCTTTTGATTTTGTTTTTCTTTGTTTTTTGACTATGCATTTGACTATGAAGAACAACACAGGGCTGAGATTGTGTGTTTTCCATTATACAAGAATCAGATACTGATTTTCCCAGTGTTTTTGGTCAGATCTAGGACAGCTAAAATGTACCTGATTATTGTATAAATAAGGGAAAGATATAGATGTCATACTATGTAAAACAGAGTGTGGAACGACTAAAAAAAATACTGACAAAGCAAATCCACCAGTGAAACAAAAAAAAAACAACTGCACTCCTTAGCTGTGTAAGTCTGTCAGGCCTGATCCTTCTTCCCTGAATTACAAAATTACTGTGAAAACCCTTTGAGACAACCACCCAAAACTTGACTTAAAGGGGTACTCCGCCCCTAGACATCTTATCCCCTATCCAAAGGATAGGGGATCAGATGTCAAAAAGCCGGCGTCCCGCTGCTGGGGACCCCCGGGATCTCCGCTGCGGCACCCACCTGTAGCGGCTTCCGGAACCGCTGGAGGTCCTCACGCTGTGTCCATCCCGACCACGGGGGCTGAAGATCATGACGTCACGACTCTGCCCCCGTGTGACGTCACACCCCGCCCCCTCAATGCAAGTCTATGGGATGGGGTATGACAGCTTTGGATAGGGGGATCCAAAATCTGTCACAGGAATCCTGGTCTTGATAAGGAGGCAATCTTTTCAAAGTTGTGTATAAGGTACCTAATGGCCACACATATCTCCTCTAGACCTCTATTAGGGTCACCCCAAAAAGACCACCACACACTGAAGAATCCCAGTGATAAACAATATGTAGAAAGCTAACCCTGTACCTTTTATTATTATTTTTTCATTGAAAAAAACTCATACATATGTGGTTATATAATGCTATCTTATAACACTAAAGCTGGTAAGAAACATTCGATATGTGCAGGCTTTTTCTTAAGAACCTGTCAACCATCTACCTAGTATGATGGCCTTCCAACAACAACCCCCCCCCCCCCCCCATGGCAACATACATAGATAAGATGTTGGATTTCAAGCCCTGATCCAATTGTTCTTGGAAGATAAACTACTGCCATAGGAGTTTACCTTTCAAGAACATTTGGATCATTGGATCAGGGCTTGAAATCCAACATCTTATCTATGTATGTTGTCTTTGGGGTTGGAAGGCCACCATGCTAGTTAGATGGTCTCCGCATTCAAAACACATGTATGCTCAACCTACCCAAGAGTATGTATGGGCATGAGGGTTTTGGGAGAGATAGCTATTGACTAGGTAAGTATTTGGTTGATACTATGTGTATGGCCGGCTTGACAACCTTATGTGCTAGTTCTGACCAGAAGATAAGGTAGCATAGAAAGATCTCCATTTGTACTGTTGAGTTCTTACATTTGTATTTCCTTTGTTTTATGTATTGTCCAGTAAATATGTAGTTAACAGTTTCAACATTTCATTTGAAGGTGTACGAGGAAAAACAGGTCCACTTGGACCCATTGGTGAAAAAGGAGATCAAGGAGAAGCTGGCAAGAGAGGACCAATTGGACCACTTGGAGACAAGGGTGAATTTGGACCTGATGGACCATTAGGACCTAAAGGTGATAAAGGGACAAGAGGGGGTCCAGGAGAACCAGGAGTGTGCAAGTGTGGTGATGTAGTTCTCAAATCTGCTTTCTCAGTTGGGATCACCACTAGTTTTCCTCAAGAAAGACTTCCAATTCTATTCAACAAAATTCTCTTTGACGAAGGAGAACACTACGACCCATCCACTGGGAAGTTTATTTGTGCTGTTCCTGGAATTTATTATTTTTCCTATGACATCACTCTTGCAGACAAGCACCTGGCCATCAGCCTGGTACATAATGGAGAATACAAAATAAAGACTTTTGATGCCAACACGGGAAATCATGATGTTGCCTCAGGTTCAACACTACTTTACCTAAAGCCAGAAGATGAAGTGTGGCTGGAGATATTCTACACAGATCAAAATGGTCTGTTCTCAGATCCCAGTTGGGCAGACAGTTTGTTTTCTGGGTTTCTATTATATGCAGATACTGATTATATGAATGCTCTGACTGATGATGATTTTTGATACATGGCTCCACTTCTCTTGGAAAGGGTTCCTCATATGTTCTAACAATGTCTTGACATATCAGGGCTTTTTAGGTCATACACTTGTCTTCAATGGTTAACTGGAACCTTGTGGCAACCTTTGGCATCTTGAATAGCTCTTTCCAATACTATTTCACTAATGGATAAAGTAATCCAATATCGGTTGAGAAAAATAAGAAACTACCAACCTGGGCATTTTGAGACTTATACTAAAATATATTGAGATCTCTTGTAGACCATTTTATTACTTGCTAACAAATAAAGACAATTTATTATTACTATTGAACCTCAAATATGTTATTAAAAAAACTATATTTATTATACTAAGTTGTAACTTTTTCTTTTTTACTAAATCACCTCATTGTAGGGTAAAAGAGAGTCTGCGAGCAGTTTTGAGTCCTCAATCTTTCTGAGATCCCTGTATACACGAAGGAGAAAGAGTGTAATCATACATCTTTGCAGAAGCCCTGCAGCACTAAGTGCTTCATATTCCATACAGTATATTATCAATAAAGTGTCAGGTACATAAAATGAGATGGGCGGGGGGACGGAGTCACTCACCATAGACATAACTATGCTCGTTCAAAATCATGGTGTGGAAAAAAAAAAAACTGTTCCGGAGAGCATAAACCTAAAACCGGATGTGATGTCATAAACTTTAGTCACATGACTGATCATGTGACCAGATTGCTAGGGAACAGGGATGCTACCACCCTCGCATGAGCGCTAGCATCTGGAGGATCACGGTGCCATCTTTCTATATGGCATTAGTGATTTATTCCCACCGCAGTCTAACACAGCAATCTCCCAACAGGATGGTCCGGGTGACCACATAAACCGTAGCAAACCCGAACCACACATACAAGAGAGCGCTGCTCCCGTCACAATAGGCAACTGGATAAGAACGCTCAAGGTGCAACACTTGTATCTAGAGAAGTGTGACTACAATTAAGGGACAACACATTATGACTGTAGGCAAAAGCAATAGTTTCCATAAACAATTCAATTATGTACAATAATATACAATAAGCATTGTATAAATTATGTAATTGGCTTTTTTTTTTTTTTGCTGTGAGTGCTGCATCCACTCCAACCCCATCTCTGTAAGAAAGAGAAAAAATGGAATAAAATTACAAACCTATACCAACAGACGAATCAAACAGAAATCAGACAATTTTTTTATGCATTGCAGATCTCATGAGTTACTTTAAAATCAACATTAAGCCCATATGGTTTCATAGTGTTAAGTTGATGAATCCACCATAGCTCTTTGCATTTCAATTTGGCTATACGGTTTCCGCCCTATTTTAATGGCGGTACATGATCTACCAGGGTAAATTTTAAATCTTTTTCACTATGACCATGGTCCAAGAAATGTTTTGGACAGGTAAGTCTACACAACCCTTTTGGATTGTGTACCGATGCTGATTAATTCTAGTTTTTGTGTCACAGATGGTTTCACAGACATACAATAAATTGCACGGACATTGAAGAACATAGATGACATAGTCCATATTACATGTTAAGTAATGTTTTATATTAAAATTTCTGCCCATGTCAGGATGGATAAAATCTTTACCTTTGAGCATATATGCACAATTTATGAATGCTCGGCACAGGAAGGAACATTTTAGCAAAGAAAAATACTTTTGTGTAGATTTTGAAAGAACCACATCTGTCTTAACTAACTTGTCTCTCAAGTTGGTAGATCTTCTAAAAGACATGATTGAAGGAGTGGCAAACTCTGGAATATGGTCCAGGCCCTTCTCCAGAATATGCCAATGCCTCCTAACAATATTAGAGATTTTATTTGACATCTCAGAATAAGTGGAAATAAAGGCAACCCTGCTATCAGCTTGTTTGATAGATTTGGGTGAAAGTAGTGTGTGGCTATCCAGTGGTAGTACCTTTTGTTTACTCTGAGTTACCAATTTCTGTGGATTACCCCTTCGTCTAAAATTCTTCATCATGTCATTTAATGCTGGTTCGACATTAGTGTCAGTGCTGATTATACATTTCACCCTAATCATGTGACTGGTTGGCAAAGATCTTATCATGCTCCAGGGATGATTGCTATCGAACCTCAGTGTTGAGTTGCAATCTGTATCTTTTATGAAAATATCAGTGTCTAGGTGATCCCCTGTAATAGAGACCATGGTGTCAAGGAACTGTATGCTTTTGGTGGATGAAATAAGAGTGAACTGCAAAACTGGGGTGATCGAATTCAAGAAAATATGAAAGTCAGTTAATTGATGTGATGTTCCGGTCCATATCAAGAAGATATCGTCAATATATCCCCACCACTTCAGCACATGGCTGAAGTGGGGAGACATATAAATCGACGATTCTTCGATAATGGCCACAAATAAATTGGCATAGGTTGGTGCCACGATGGTGCCCATGGCCGTTCTGGTTAACTGGATGTAATATTTGTCATTAACCCCTTAACGATGCAGGACATAAATGTACGTCCTGGTGAGCTGGTACTTAATGCACCAGGACGTACATTTACGTCCCATACATAATCACGAGCATCGGAGCGATGCTCGGGTTATGCGTGGCATTTCCCGGCTGCTGAAAGCAGCCATTGACCTGCCGGTAATGGCCGACATCCGCGATCGCAAGGATTTCCGCCATTAACCCCTCAGATGCCGTGATCAATACAGATTACTGCATCTGCAGTATTGCAGTCACTAAAATGGATAATCGGATCGCCCGCAGCGCTGCCGCAGCGATCTGATCATCCAGAACGGCAGATGGAGGTCCGCTCAACTGACTCCGCTGCCTTTTACAGGTCTTCTGCTCTGGTCTGAGATCGAGCAGACCAGAGCATTTCAACCTGGTTTTACATAACTACACATTTAAAGGCATTGAGAGTAAATGTGTATTTTCTGGTCTTAATCAAACATATAGAAGGAGATTTATCATTCTTCTCAAACGTATGGCTTATATATTACAATTTTTTTTAACTTACTTTTGCGTACATGCACCCTATTTATCAAATAGTCGCATGACCTTGATAAATAAATCACACGTAAGCGAAACCCGGGAAACCCGCTTACAAAAGCATTTTTTAAAGATGAAAATGTTTCCCTTATGTTAATAACCGAAGTTCTTTATCTACCCTTTATTACCAGTAGAGTTGCTAGAGAGTGACGGGGAGGGGGGGCGTACCGCATCGGGTGACACCCTGACTGGCCTACCTGGCACTAAATAGCTGCACTCCAACAACCCATCCACCCTCCTCAGAAATTAAAAAATATTAAAAACATTCTATGCCGCACCATGAATATCCGTACTCTGGAGGCTTTTTTGTTTAATTTTGAGCCTGCATTTTGTGATGTTGGTGGGCGTAGTCCTGCGTCGCTGCACCGGAGTTTATGTCAGGAAGGAAGACAGCGCAGCACCAACAGGCACATAAACAATAGTGAAGCCACAAAAAAAAAAAATAATAATACGCTCGGTACCCACCCCAAAATGTGCATGAAGCTGTATTAATATGGATGTTTCATTTTTTTAAGGAAAAATTTTAGTGCCACATATGGGTTATTTATGTAGTCTGTAAATATTCCTACACAATTATTTTGTGCCTTATTCTATTTTAACACAACATTAATTTCAAAATTTAGTGGGTACGCCAACATGTACGTATCCTAAAATTAACAAGGTGTGCAGTGTGCATTTTCAACCTTAAAATTAATAGAGTTATTAGTTATATAATAATTTTTTTTCTACAATTAACATTAATGTAGTAGCTTTGTTTCATGATGCAGAACAAGAACAGTTGTTAAAGTGGGTGTTAATGTCCTTTTCTGCACTTTCTGTAGGCAAGGTTGGACCTGAAATACATGTGCGACTTTTAAAGGGAGAAGCGACTTTTTTTTTTCATAAATAGCGACTATCGCATTTCATAAATACATGACCACTGCAAAGTAAAAAAAAAATAAAAATACGTGAGCAGATTTCAGAAATGGTGTGGTTTGGAATAAGCAAAAATCTAAAAGTCACAACATATATGGAAAAGTCTCATGTGCGCAAGTACGTGCGCCTTTTTTACGCAAAAAAATAAATCTACTACGGAGCTTGATAAATCTCCTTCATTTTTTGTTTTTTTTTATTGCAAAAAGAAAGAAGAAAACCAGCTGACTGCCATAGGGAAATATTCTCAGGAGACATCGTAGAAAATTTTTCTACTCCTACAAACACAGACTTTTACCATTTGATCAACACATAGCAGTTGTGTATCGTGCAGGAGGTGTATGAGGGAGGGCGGCCTATAATCGCAAGTGAATAGTCCCAAGTGTATTCACTTGAAACTATAGGTTGCCCTTCTCCATATATCTCCTGCAATCCAATCTGTGGAAGGTCTATTGACCAAAACGTCATTTGTGTTTGAATGTGTTTGAATTGGTAAAAAAATTGCAAGCTTTTGTTCATGAAGTGGAATGCCAAGTGTTCTCTATACCGGTTCAGAATGGATTGGGATCCTACTTGTGCAACTGCGTCTAAGGGGAGTGCCGTATCTCCACTACTACAAGAACAAAAAAGTTAACATCTGTTGGATGCATAAGTGTTCCCTGAGTCATTACTTGTCGAACTACCTTTAACTGCAATTACAGCTTCAAGTCTTCTGGGGGCACGTCTCTTCCAGCTTTGCACTTGTAGAGATGGAAATGTTTGTCTACTCTTCTTGGCAAAAAAAGGTGAAGCTCAGTCAGACTGGATGAAGACCGTCTGTCAACAGTAATTTTCTTATTGTAGGTTCCCTAGTGAACTTAGGTATGGGCTTTGACTGTGCCATTTTAGGATGTTAACATGCCTTGTCCTAAACCATTACATGATTTCTAAACCAGTTCTTTGTAGGTAGCTCTGGTTGTATGTTTAGGGTCATTGCCCTGCTGAAAGAGCAACCTCCATCCCAGTCTCAAGTCTTTTGCAGAGAGCAGACTTTCTTCAAGGATTGCTCTGCATTTGGCTCTATCCATAAATTCTGACTAGTTTCCTTGTACCGGCTGAAGAGAAACATCCCCTCTGCATAATGTCACCCCCACAATGTTTGCTCAGGTTGATGGGCAGTGTTGGGTTTCTGCCACACACAGTGTTTTGCACTGAGGCCAAAAAGTTCAATTTTGGTCTTATCTGAAGAGCCCCTTCTTCCACATATTTGCTTTGTCTCTCATATGGCTTGTAGCAAACTTCAAACAGGATTTCTTGTGGCTCACTTTTAACAACTACTTTCTTTATGCCACTATTCCATAAAGGCCAAATTTGTGGAGTACACAACCAATAGTTCTTGCCCCTCAGCTGTGTTTCCATATTCTTTGTGCCAAATTCTTTCCATTTTGTGATGATGGATTTTATCATGCTCCATGAGATGTTCAAAGCTAGGTTTATTTTTTTAAAAAACCTAATCCTGCTTTATACTTCTCCACTATGTTATCCTTAACCTGTTTGGTAAGCACATTGGTCTTCATGTTGCTGTTTGTTCACCAATACTCTCTAACTAACTCTGAGGCTTTCAAAGAACAGGTGTATTTGTACTGAGATTAAACTTCAGACAAGTGGACCCTATTTACTAATTATGTGACTTGAAGATGTGACTTGTGAAGACAATTTGTTGCACCAGATCTTTTTTAGGGGTTTCACAGTAAAGAGAGGGAACACATATGTACGCAACACTTTTCAGATTTTTTATTTTTTATTATTTTAAAAGTCATGTAATATTTACCCCACTTCCAAATTATGGATTATTTTGTGTTGATCCATTACATAAAATTTCAATAAAATTTGAATCTGTTGTTAAACCATGACAAAATGTAGAAAAGAGGGGGTAAATACATATGTAAGGTACTGTTTGTGTCTGAATTATTATTGCTTACAAAGAAGCTCAATGTTGTCTGACCATCTCCCCTAACCTATCTTTTACTTTTATATTTGAAATCCCCGCTCTGCCCGCCCCTGGATGTCGGGGCAGAGCGGGGGGGGAAGATGGCGGTGGGTGTCGGGACCGGCGATCGCGGCGAGACCAGCGGCAGGCAGCGGCGGGATCATAGGCAGGCAGCGGCAGAGGCAGCGGTGGAGGCAGCAGTGAAGATCAGTGGTAAGTAATCTTCACTGATGCCTTCCAGGAGTTGTCAAACTACAACTCCCAGCAAGCCCAGACAGCCAAAGGATGTCTGGGCATGCTGGGAGTTGTAGTTTTGCAACATCTGGAGGGCCACAGTTTGGAGACCACTGTGCCCAGACAGTCCAGGCATACTGGAAGTTGTAGTTATGTAACATCTGGCCTTTCAGATGTTGCAGAACTACAACTCAAAGCATGCTTGGACAGTCTGGAGTGTAAGTTTTGCAACATCTGGAGGGCTACAGTTTGGACATCACTGCACAGTAGTCTCCACACTGTTCTCCTCCAGTTGTTGCATAACTACAACTACCAACATGTCCTTCTGCTGTCTGTGCATGCTGGGAGTTGTAGTACCAGTAGTAACAACTGGAGGCAAACTGGTTGGGAAGCACTGAGTTAAGTAACAAACTCTCAGTGTTTTGCAACCAGTGTGCCTCCAGCTGTTGTATAACTACAACCCCCAGCATGCACGGACAGCCAAAGGAAATGTCGGGAACATTAGTAGTGTGCCTCCAGCTGTTGCATAACTACAAGTCCCAGCATACCCTTCAGCTGTCACTGCACGCTGGGAGTTGTAGTTTTGCAACAGCTGGAGGCACACTGGTTGTGAAACACTGAGTTAAGTAACAAACTCTGTGTTTTGCAACCAGTGTGCCTCCAGCTGTTGCATAACTACAACCTCCAGCATGCACGGATAGTCAAAGGGCATACTGGTAGTGGTAGTTTTGCAACAGATGGAGGTTTGCCCCCCCCCCCCCCCATGTGACTGTACATGGTACATTTATCAACTTCTCAACATAATCAGACCACAGGTGTGCACGTAGTGGGTGGCTTCCCTATGTCTATCTCAGGGCTCCATCTCCTGAGTGTAATAAACCATATATATGTAGAAACAGACATAGACTGGGAATTGCACTTAAAAAGTTCTTTATCTCCAAATTTATCCATATACAAAATAGCAGAGAGATATACAGAACATAATCACCCGGTGCTCAATAGACTGCTCAGAGGTTATTCCACTCGGTGTCTTCAGAACCTTCCATCCCAGACTTGCTGCTTGCTGGACGGTGTGTTCCTGGCCATGTGGACGCTAATTCTGAGGGGGTGTGAAAACGCTCGCTGGCATGCAAGCTGCTGGACGTTTCAGGAGTCTCCTCCCTTTCTCAACATAGTTCCTGTGCACCCACCACCATACACTTATACAGGTACGTTCTCTCGTGAGAATTCATTTCTTCATACAAAATATAAAATAATTAAAACCAGGATTCTAATCGGACAGTATTCATAAATAGACATTAAAATTACAGCTTTCATTAATCCCCTTAGGTGCTAGAGAATCGAGACAGTGTATCCAAAAAACTTCTCTTTGATTTAATTTCTTCTTTATCTGTTCACTATTCATACCCTCTATTTCTTCCATTATTAACCATTTTAGCTCACTTATCTGATGCCCATTCGTAACAAAATGTCTAGCCAGACTCGTTTCCCCAAATTTCTCTCTACTATAATCTTCGGATACACTATCTCCATTCTCTGTTTTCTTTTTAAACAACCTGATGGAACTTCTATGTTCATTTAGTCTAATTTTCATTGCACGAACCGTCTGTCCCACGTATGCCATTCCACATGGACATTTTAACATATAAATAACTTGTTTCGAATCACATGTATGGAAACCTTTTAATTTAATTTTATTCTCACGTGAAGGATGTATTACATTATCACCCCTGATTATACTGTTACAATTTTGGCATGACCTACAAGGGAACGTCCCCACTTTCTGAGTTCTTAAAAATGATTGTCTACTCTCCTTTCTCTCTGTTATATCTGCTCTAATAAAATGATTAGCTATAGATCTATTTTTTCTATATACAAATCTTGGTTTTTGTCTAAACATACTTCCATATTTTTCATCTGCTTTAAGTAAATTCCAATATTTGTTTACCACCTTCTTTACCAATTTAGAGTGACCGTCATATGTTGATACATATGTGAAATTTTTGTCTTTATTTTTCTTCATCTTATTTTTCTTCCTTAATTCTTCCCTAGGAATTTGATCTACCTCTACTGCTGTCTCAATTAATTCTTTTTCCTCGTACCCTCTTTGTACAAACTTTTTAATTAACATCTCTTTATTTTTAACATATTCTTCTTCTGTACTACAAATTTGTTTGGCCCGTATCATTTGACCTTTCGGTATCCCTCTAAATACCTGTGGAGCATGGCCACTATTCTTATGTAACAAGTTATTACGGTCACTCTTCTTGGAAAAGAGGGTGGTCTCGAACCCATTTTTATCATAACGTATCTCTACATCTAGATAGTGTATAAGGTTGGGGCTATATTCACATGTGAACTCTATTAACGGATGGCAGCTATTCAAAAACTGTATATATATCATTAAATCCTCTGGGGTCCCTGTCCAGATAACAAAACAATCGTCCACATTTCTTAACCATTTTTTAACGTGAGATGAAAATGGGTGTGCTGGAATAAATTTTTCTTCAAACTTACTCATGAAAATATTAGCAAAACTTGGTGCGACAGGGGACCCCATCGAAGTCCCCTTTCGCTGTAAAAAGAAATCCTGTCCAAATCTTAAGTAATTTTTATATAGAATCAATTCCAGCAGATCCACTATAAACTGTATCTGGTTATTACTTAAAGTAACATCCTTGATTAGTTCCTCCTTTATACTCAATATTCCCTCATCCGTGGGAATATTGGTATAAAGGCTTTTAATATCTAAGGTACAGAGTAAGATATCACCATCTATTTTTACCTCATTTAGATGATCCAGGAACTCATTCATGTCCTGCAAACAGTTCAGCAATTTCTTAACAATTTTTTGGAGATATGTATCCACATATACCGCTAAAGGATATAAGACAGAGTCGACCCCCGAGACGATAGGTCGTCCCGGGGGTCGACTCATGTCTTTATGTATCTTCGGTAACAAATAATTTTATTTATTCCAGCACACCCATTATCATCTCACGTTAAAAAATGGTTAAGATATGTGGACGATTGTTTTGTTATCTGGACAGGGACCCCAGAGGATTTAATGATATATATACAGTTTTTGAATAGCTGCCATCCGTTAATAGAGTTCACATGTGAATATAGCCCCAACCTTATACACTATCTAGATGTAGAGATACGTTATGATAAAAATGGGTTCGAGACCACCCTCTTTTCCAAGAAGAGTGACCGTAATAACTTGTTACATAAGAATAGTGGCCATGCTCCACAGGTATTTAGAGGGATACCGAAAGGTCAAATGATACGGGCCAAACGAATTTGTAGTACAGAAGTAGAATATGTTAAAAATAAAGAGATGTTAATTAAAAAGTTCGTACAAAGAGGGTACGAGGAAAAAGAATTAATTGAGACAGCAGTAGAGGTAGATCAAATTCCTAGGGAAGAATTAAGGAAGAAAAATAAGATGAAGAAAAATAAAGACGAAAAAAAAATAAAAAAATATTCACATATGTATCAACATATGACGGTCACTCTAAATTGGTAAAGAAGGTGGTAAACAAATATTGGAATTTACTTAAAGCAGATGAAAAATATGGAAGTATGTTTAGACAAAAACCAAGATTTGTATATAGAAAAAATAGATCTATAGCTAATCATTTTATTAGAGCAGATATAACAGAGAGAAAGGAGAGTAGACAATCATTTTTAAGAACTCAGAAAGTGGGGACGTTCCCTTGTAGGTCATGCCAAAATTGTAACAGTATAATCAGGGGTGATAATGTAATACATCCTTCACGTGAGAATAAAATAAAATTAAAAGGTTTCCATACATGTGATTCGAAACAAGTTATTTATATGTTAAAATGTCCATGTGGAATGGCATACGTGGGACAGACGGTTCGTGCAATGCAATAGAAGTTCCATCAGGTTGTTTAAAAAGAAAACAGAGAATGGAGATAGTGTATCCGAAGATTATAGTAGAGAGAAATTTGGGGAAACGAGTCTAGCTAGACATTTTGTTACGAATGGGCATCAGATAAGTGAGCTAAAATGGTTGATACTGGAAGAAATAGAGGGTATGAATAGTGAACAGATAAAGAAGAAATTAAATCAAAGAGAAGTTTTTTGGATACACTGTCTCGATTCTCTAGCACCTAAGGGGATTAATGAAAGCTGTAATTTTAATGTCTATTTATGAATACTGTCCGATTAGAATCCTGGTTTTAATTATTTTATATTTTGTATGAAGAAATGAATTCTCGCGAGAGAACGTACCTGTATAAGTGGATGGTGGTGGGTGCACAGGAACTATGATGAGAAAGGGAGGAGACTCCTGAAACGTCCAGCAGCTCGCATGCCAGCGAGCGTTTCCACACCCCGTCAGAATTAGCGTCCACATGGCCAGGAACACACCGTCCAGCAAGCAGCAAGTCTGGGATGGAAGGTTCTGAAGACACCGAGTGGAATAACCTCTGAGCAGTCTATTGAGCACCGGGTGATTATGTTCTGTATATCTCTCTGCTATTTTGTATATGGATAAATTTGGAGATAAAGAACTTTTTAAGTGCAATTCCCAGTCTATGTCTGTTTCTACATATATATGGTGTACATAACACATAATAAAGGGTAAAACCACTACATATACGCCTACACAGTCCCCCCCCCCCCCCCCAAATAAAAAAAAATGTCTCATATGACACTGTTTCCAAAACGGAGCCTCCAGCTGTTTCAAAACAACTCCCAGTATTGCCGGACAGCCATTGACTGTCCAGGCATGCTGGAAGTTTTGCAACAGCTGGAGGCAAGTATAATGCTTGCATCCAGGTCCGCCCCTATGCAAACCCCTTATTTAGGCCTCAAATGTGCATGGCACTCTCTCACTTACTGTCGTATTTCAAGGCAACAGTTTAGGGCCACATATGGGGTATTTCTGTACTCGTGAGAAATTGCTTAACAAATTTTGGGGGGCTTTTTCTCCTTTTACCCCTTATGAAAAGGAAAAGTTGGGGTCTACTCCAGCATGTTATTGTAAAGATTTTTTAAATTTTTAAGATACTTTCATTTTCACAAGAGGTAAAAGGAAAAAAAAGACCACCAACATTTGTAATGCAATTTCTCCTGAGTACGGAAATACCCCATATGTGGACATTAAATGCTCTGCGGGCTCACAACAAGGCTCAGGAGTGAGAGCGCCATGTACATTGCTGATTTGCATAGGGGTGGCTGATCATTATAGCAGTTCTGACATAAACACACAAAAAAAACACCTACATGTGACCCCATTTTGAAAACTACACCCCTCACGGAACGTAACAAGGGGTACAGTGATCCTTAACACCCCACAGGTGTTTGACAAATTTAGTTGCCTGATGAAGCGCACATGCGCGAAACGCGTTGCATACTGGGAATAAATACCTTGATGTCCTGAAATTTGCTTGGTCCTTCAGTGCCTGAGTTCCATTCCTCTTGGAGGTGACTGTATTTTCTTGTGCCTATTTGTGGAACGGCAGCAGTGGATCATCATTACACACCTTTATCCATGTTGTGCTGGCCTGTGCACAACCTATTTTGGTAAGCGCTAATTTACATTGAGCGTCTTGCATGATTTGGTGATATTACACTATGGAGCGCTCCCTCTTTCTCTTTTTTAACCCCTTAAGGACGGGGTGTTTTTCGGTTTCTGCTCTTTCGTTTTTTCCTCCTTACCTTAAAAAAATCATAACTCTTTAAATTTTGCACCTAAAAATCTGTATTATGGCTTATATTTTGCACCACCAATTCTACTTTGTAATGATATCAGTCATTTTACCCAAAAATCCACGGCGAAACAGGAAAGAAAAATCATTGTGCGACAAAATTGAAAAGATACAGCCATTTTGTAAATTTTGGGGGCTTCCGTTTCTACATAGTACATTTTTCGGTAAAAATGACACCGTATCTTTATTCTCTAGGTCCATACGGTTAAAATGATCCCCTACTTGTATTGGTTTGATTTTGTATTACTTCAGAAAAAAAATCATAACTACATGCAGGAAAATTTATACGTTTAACATTGTCATCTTCTGACCCCTATAACTTTTTTATTTTTCCGTGTTCAGGGTGCTATGAGGGTTCATTTTTTGCACCGTGATCTGAAGTTTTTGTCGGTACCATTTTTGCATTGATCTGACTTTTTGATCGCTTTTTATTCATCTTTTCATGATATAAAAAGTGACCAAAAATACGCTATTTTGGACTTTTGAATTTTTTTGTGCATACGCCATTGACCGTGCGGTTTAATTAGCAGTATATTTTTTTTATTCAGACATTTCCGCATGCGGCGATACCACATATGTTTATTTTAGTTTTTATTTACACCGTTTTTTTTAATTATTGGAAATGCTGGGTGATTCAAACTTTTATTAGGGGAAGGGATAATTCAAAGGGTTAATGTTTTTTTTTTACACTTTTCTCTTGCAATATTATAGCCCCCATAGGGGGCTATAACATTGCATTTACTGATCTTTAACAGTGTTCAATGCATCTCCATAGGGATGAAATGATCAGTGTTTTCGGCGATTGATTGCTCAAGCCTGGATCTCAGGCTTGAAGCATTCAATCGGCGATCCGACTGCAGGAAGGAAGATAATATACCTTCCTCCTGTAGTACAGCTGTTCGGGATGCCGCGATTTCACCGCGGCGATCCCGAACAGCTCCCTGAGCTAACCGGCACTTTTTACTTTCACTTTTGCCACGATCAGTGCCGTGCGCTATTAGTGGTGGGTCCCGGCTTCACTATGACGCCGGGCCCGCCGCGATATGATGCGGGGTAACCGTGGGACCCCGCGTTATATCACGGGAGCGGGACCAAGGACGTACTCATACGTACTTGGTCCTTAAGGAGTTAACAGTGGGATCATATGGTGTTTATAGAGGTCCGAGGAATCTTTGCCATAAATACCAAATACCAAAGTATTATAAGTAAGAGCAAAGCCCACCCCCTAGCAGGTATTATAGAACAAGCGTTTGTCCGAGTTAGACAATGCATCACTAAGCTCCGCATGGAGGGGACAGCCCCGGAAAGTCCCGGAAGTCGAACGGGCTTTAACAAGAGA
The DNA here is from genome assembly GCF_029499605.1 of Hyla sarda. Classification (NCBI taxonomy): domain Eukaryota; kingdom Metazoa; phylum Chordata; class Amphibia; order Anura; family Hylidae; genus Hyla; species Hyla sarda. The sequence continues at coordinate 64,384,218 of NC_079189.1, forward strand.
GACGCCGACGCAGCCCCGGAAAGTCACGCAAGTGAACAGGCTCGCAGATCGGCCACTGCAAGTCTCCTTTAACCTCTTAAGGACGCAGGGCGTATGGATACGCCCTGCATCCCGAGTCCTTAAGGACGCAGGGCGTATCCATACGCCCGTGGGAATTCCGGTCCCCACCGCTAGCCGGTTGGGGACCGGAGCCGGATGCCTGCTGAAATCGTTCAGCAGGCATCCCGGCATATCGCCCAGGGGGGTCATTATGCCCCCCATGTCGGCGATCGCCGCAGATCGCTGGAAAATTCAGTCCAGCGATCTGCGGCGATTCCGGGTCAATCGGGTCTCCAGTGACCCGGTGACCCGGAATAACTGGCTGTTCGGGGCCGTCTCTGACGGCCCCGAACAGCCAGAGCCTGCAGGGGTGAGGTGGCACTGGTGCCACCTCACGATCGCCCTGATTCGTCGGCCGGATTACCGGCCGACCAATCAGGGCGCCTGCTGCGGGTGTCACTCCCGCACCCGCTCCGCCCCTCTTCCGGAGGGCGTGAGCGGGTGCGGGAAGACGACCCCGGGTGCTGGGGACCCCGATCCCCGGCGTCCATGTTGGGATCGGGGCCCCAGGAGCGACGGCGGCGGCGAGGGACAGTCCTGTGATGGAGCAGCAGCAGGAGGTGAGTTACAGCCTCCTGCTGTTGCTTAGCAACAGCTCCCAGCATGCAAAAAGGGCATGCTGGGAGCTGTAGTTATGCAACAGCAGGAGGCAGACCACCACAACTCCCAGCATTCCCTTATGGGCATGCTGGGACTTATGGTTTTGCAACAGCTGGAGGCACATTTTTTCTATGGAAAAGTGTACCTTCAGCTGTTGTATAACTACAACTCCCAGCTTGCACAAACAGCTAAAGTGCATGCTGGGAGTTGTAGTGGTGCATCTGCTGGTTGCATAACTACAACTCCCAGCATGCCCGTTGGCTGTCGGTGACTGCTGAGAGTTGTAGTTTTGCAACAGCTGAAGGCACACTGGTTGTGAAACTTAGAGTCTTTTTTTTACCTAACTCAGTGTTTCACGACCGGTGTGCCTCCAGCTGTTGCAAACTACAACTCCCAGCAGTCACCTTACACCATGCACCGTACATGCTGGGAGTTGTAGTTTTGCAACAGCTGGAGGCACACTGGTTTTGAAACACTGAGTAAGGTCACAAACTCCGTGATACATAACCAGTGTGCCTACAGCTGTTGCAAAACTAAAACTCTCAGCATGTACAGTCTCTCAGCGCATGCTGGGAGTTGTAGTTTTGCAACAGCTGGATGTCCCCCCCAATGTGAACGTACAGGGTACACTCACATGGGCGGAGGCTTACAGTAAGTATCGGGCTGCAAGTTTGAGCTGCAGCAAATTTTCTGCAACAGCTCAAACTGCCAGCGAGAAACTACTGTGAACCCCCGCCCGTGCGACTGTACCTTAAAAACACTACACTACACTAACACTAACTAAAATAAAAAGTAAAAAACACTACATATACACATACCCCTACACAGCCCCCCTCCCCTCCCCAATAAAAATGAAAAACGTCTGGTACGCCACGGTTTCCAAAACGGAGCCTCCAGCTGTTGCAAAACAACAACTCCCAGTATTGTCGGACAGCCGTTGACTGTCCAGGCATGCTGGGAGTTTTGCAACAGCTGGAGGCACCCTGTTTGGGAATCACTGGCGTAGAATACCCCTATGTCCACCCCTATGCAATCCCTAATTTAGGCCTCAAATGCGCATGGCGCTCTCACTTTGGAGCCCTGTCGTATTTCAAGGCAACAGTTAAGGGTCACATATGGGGTATCGCCGTACTCGGGAGAAATTGGGCTTCAAATTTTGGGGGGTATTTTCTGCTTTAACCCTTTGTATAAATGTAAATTTTTTGGGAAACCAAGCATTTTAGGTAAATTTTTTTATTTTTTTTTACATATGCAAAAGTCGTGAAACACCTGTAGGGTATTAAGGTTCACTTAACCCCTTGTTACATTCCCCGAGGGCTCTAGTTTCCAAAATGGTATGCCATGTGGGTTTTTTTTGCGGTCCTGGCACCATAGGGGCTTCCTAAATGCGGCATGCCCCCAGAGCAAAATTTGCTTTCAAAAAGCCAAATGTGACTCCTTCTCTTCTGAGACCTGTAGTGCGCCAACAGAGCACTTTTCACCCCCATATGGGGTGTTTTCTGAATCGGGAGAAATTGGGCTTCAAATTTTGGGGGGTATTTTCTGCTTTAACCCTTTGTATAAATGTAAATTTTTTGGGAAACCAAGCATTTTAGGTACATTTTTTTATTTTTTTTTACATATGCAAAAGTCGTGAAACACCTGTAGGGTATTAAGGTTCACTTTACCCCTTGTTACGTTCCCCGAGGGGTCTAGTTTCCAAAATGGTATGCCATGTGTTTTTTTTTTTTGCTGTCCTGGCACCATAGGGGCTTCCTAAATGCGGCATGCCCCCAGAGCACAATTTCCTTCAAAAAAGCCAAATGTGACTCCTTCTTTTCTGTGACCTGCAGTGCGCCAGCAGAGCACTTTTCACCCCCATATGGGGTGTTTTCTGAATCGGGAGAAATTGGGTTTCAAATTTTGGGGGGTATTTTCTGCTATTACCCTTTTTAAAAATGTAAAAATTTAGGGAAACCAAGCATTTTAGGTAAAAAAAATATATATTTTTTTTACATATGCAAAAGTCGGGAATCACCTGTGGGGTATTAAGGTTCACATTACCCCTTGTTACGTTCCCCGAGGGGTCTAGTTTCCAAAATGGTATGCCATGTGTTTTTTTTTGCTGTTCTGGCACCATAGGGGCTTCCTAAAGGTGACATGCCCCCCAAAAACCATTTGACGCTCCTTCCCTTCTGAGCCCTCTACTGCGCCCGCCGAACAATTAACATAGACATATGAGGTATGTGCTTACTCGAGAGAAATTGGGTTTCAAATACAAAAAAAAATTTTCTCCTTTTTACCCCTTGCAAAAATTAAAAACTTGGGTCTACAAGAACATGCGAGTGTAAAAAATGAAGATTGTGAATTTTCTCCTTCACTTTGCTGCTATTCCTGTGAAACCCGTAAAGGGTTAAAACGCTTACTGAATGTCATTTTGAATACTTTCGGGGGTGCAGTTTTTATAATGGGGTCATTTATGGGGTATTTCTAATATGAAGACCCTTCAAATCCACTTCAAACCTGAACTGGTCCCTGAAAAAAAGCGAGTTTCAAAATTTTGTGAAAAATTGGAAAATTGCTGCTGAACTTTGAAGCCCTCTGGTGTCTTCCAACAGTAAAAACTCATCAATTTTATGATGCAAACATAAAGTAGACATATTGTATATGTGAATAAAAAAAAATTATTTGGAATATCCATTTTCCTTACAAGCAGAGAGCTTCAAAGTTAGAAAAATGCAAAATTTTCAAATTTTTCATCAAATTTTGGGATTTTTCACCAAGAAAGGGTGCAAGTTACCAAAAAATTTTACCACTACGTTAAAGTAGAATATGTCACGAAAAAACAATCTCGGAATCAGAATGATAACTAAAAGCATTCCAGAGTTATTAATGTTTAAAGTGACAGTGGTCAGATTTGCAAAAAATGGCCGAGTCCTTAAGGTGAAAAAGGGCTCAGTCCTTAAGGGGTTAAACCAAAGACGATCCGGGTGACACGTGAGTTATTTGATATGCGATGAGTCTCAATGTTCGGTGGTCGTTAGAGATGTATATTGAAGGCGGCATTTGCTGTTTACAGGTTCACTCATCCCCCCACACACGATGCGTACCCTGAATGTGCTACAGATATGTAAGTAGCAGTCCACATATACATATGAGGATGCCATATATACAGGTACTGTGGAGCAATCTATGTGTTTATTTTTATTTTCGGGATGAACGGCTCATGAGCGGTGCTTATCACAGTGTGACCGGGGGATGTTTTTCTTCCTTTTTAATAATTTTCTTAACTCACATGGAATATTGATCTGGTTTCAAGCATATATACACAGACAGTGGATGTCTGTTTGTCTTTGCTGAGACTTAGTATATACTCTATTCTGGATAATTTATGATCAATAGGAGATACATCTAAGATTGGCATTTACCCCTGTGATCATTTTGTAAAGCCTGTGCATATTTAATTCATTCTATATATGCGTTATCTGGTACCAATCCCCTGAGGACATCCCTGGTGAATAATCTAATAGCACTAAGGGATAGAAACGTAAGTTGGGAACTGGTGAATATTGGTTATGCTATCTTGTCAAGGTGCAGGCATTTTCTAGAGTATATAAAAGTATATTGTATAAAGTGCATGCACAATATGTTGGCATGCCATATTCCTGTGGGCATTAAATAGTATTTTGCTGCTTAATTTGTACGGAATATTCAGGTATATACCTGCTATAATCTTTATCTTTTGGGATTCACTCTCTGAGTTGGTGATATTTTAATGTATATTAATAAAATTTAGTTTTAGGCACTTCCCCCATTTTTGTTTACCCCTTGTCTACAAGAACATGCAAGTGTAAAAAATGCAGATTTTGAATTTTCTCCTTCACTTTGCTGCTATTCCTTAAAGGGTTAACAAACTTACTGAATGTCATTTTGAATACTTTGAGGGTGCAGTTTTTATTATGTGGTCATTTATGGGGTATTTCTAATATGAAGGCCCTTCAAATCCACTTCAAAACTCAACTGGTCCCTGAAAAATTCTGATTTAGATTTTTTTTATTTTTTATTTGAACATTTCTGCTGAACTTTGAAGCCCTCTGATGTCTTTCAAAAGTAAAAACATGTCAACTTTATGATGCAAAAATAAAGTAGACATATTGTATATGTGAATCAATATATAATTTATTTGGTATGTCTATTTTCCTTACAAGCAGAGAGTTTCAAAGTTAGAGAAATGCTAAATTTTCATATTTTTCATGAAATTTGGGAATTTTTCACCAAGGAATGATGCAAGTATCGACAAAAATTTACCACTACGTTAAAGTAGAATAGAAGTGGAAGAAGAAAACAGATGGAGCGACACTCACCAGGCAGGTACTTCTTTATTCACGGAGCTGTGACATCAAGCGGGGTACAGGAGGGGAGTGGGATGGAGGAGGGGCAGCCGGAACAAGTTGTTTTGTGTGCTGTGTGCACTTCCTCAAGCCGGAAGTGGTCACATCCAGCTTGAGGAAGTGCGCACAGTGAACGAAACCACTTGTTCCAGCTGCCCCTCCTCCATCCCACTTCCCCTCCTGTACCCCGCTTGATGTCACAGCTCCGTGAATAAAGAAGTACCTGCCTGGTGAGTGTCGCTCCATCTGTTTTCTTCTTCCACTTCAGTTGCTACTGTTTCAGAGCTGAGCACCGCCGTTACAGGTCTGCTACGTCTGGCTCCAGTCGAGTTGCTACGTCTGGCTCCAGTGTGGCTTCGTTCTTGTAGTGACGGCTTTCTACCTCTATTTATACATGCCAGTTAAAGTAGAATATGTCAGTAGTCAGATGTGCAAAAAACACTCTGGTCCTTAAGGTGAAAATGGGCTTGGTCCTTAAGGGGTTAAAATGTTATTCTGGCTTTACAACATTTTTATAAAAATGTAGGTGAAGGTCATTTTACTAACTTTCCAAAGAAATTGTAGATAACTGTTACTCTACTGAACAGAATGAACATTGGCAGGAGTTATTAGGATTTTTTTTAGGTTAATTATGCCAAACATATTTTGGATAATGTTCTCATGGGAGATTAAAGTAAGCAATGGCTAACTGGATCTAGATTTGGAATGTATACTATGTAAGCCCCACCAAAGGAAGATGAGTAATAGATTTATCAAATAAATACACCAATTACTTTGTTTAGTCATTGTGCATGATCTAGGTCCAAGTCCAGTGTAAACACTACATTTAAAAAATGTACTGGTCCTTTTATTAGGGCAGATAATTGCCCGTTAGGAGCGCCAATCGATGACAAAGAAAGTTGAACGTATTCATGAAAAAAGGGTCATATACAATGAGCCACGGTCGAGGTGAAGGGCCGCACGAACAATTGCTCATAAGTTACAATCGACCATGCGGCCATTTATTTCTATGATTGTCGGCAGAACATCCTCTGTTGTGCTGCCGACATACAATAATTTTTATAACCAAGAGATGTGATGAGTGTAATGTTCCCATGAACGTTAGTTTTGTTAATAATAGATCTGTAAAAGGCCCTTACATCCACTAATCTGTCAGCTCTATATCATGCTCAGAGCTTTAGGCATGGGCAGATAGCTGATATGGAGATAAAACAAAATATACCTTTCTCATAGCTAATGGTTGCTGCAAAGTTATAAAATCATGTTTTCTTCTAAACTCAAGAGACGCACAATCCATGCCAGCTGCAGCATGCATACCTCCTTCCTTTCCCACGCTTCCCTGCTTGGCTCCCAGCACTGAACCTTTTATATCAATCATGCAGGGCAGGGAGGGGTGGGGGAGAGAGAAGACATGCACGCTGCAGCTCATCAAATTCTTTATGACTCTTAGCTTAAAGGGGTTATCCAGGAAAAAAAATGTTTTTTATATATCAACTGGCTCCAGAAAGTTAAACAGATTTGTAAATTACTTCTATTAAAAAATCTTAATCCTTTCAGTACTTATGAGCTTCTGAAGTTTAGGTTGTTCTTTTCTGTCAAAGTCCTCTCTGATGACACCTGTTTTGAGAAACGCCCAGTTTAGAAGCAAATCCCCATAGCAAACCTCTTCTAAACTGGATGTTTCCCGAGACAAGTGTCATCAGAGAGCACTGAGACAGAAAAGAACAACATTAACTTCAGAAGCTCATAAGTACTGAAAGGATTAAGATTTTTTTTTATAGAAGTAATTTACAAATCTGTTTAACTTTCTGGAGCCAGTTGATATAAATTAAAAGTTTTTTCCTGGAATACCCCTTTAAAGAAAAACATATGCTTTGAGGAGGTTGTCTCAACTGGGCAAGCCATTTGCCAAATGGGAACCATTCAGTAATCATATTATTACCATGGCTCTGATTCCTCATTAGCAGCTATTGCCAAACATTTAGATTAATGGGCAACCGTGTAATTGATTGCCACAATGAGTTCCAAACAGGTAACCCTCCCAAAAAGATGTGCCCTGCATCTTTGTGTATTGATCTGAAGAAACTGTTCTCAGGCTATATGATTAATAGGTAACATACATAACATAGATGTAATGGACATACTGCTGCTATGGGGCCCAACAGATAATGGGGCCTAAGTATGAGCATTAGAGCCAAAATCCATACTTTCAGAAGTGCAGATATGGGCTTCTTTGACACTTTTTCCTAGAACTATAAGGTAGTGTTATATATATCGGTACATAATCTACCCTTGAAAGAAAAAAAACTTTAAGAAAGCAAGACTCGATAATTGAGTGTTATGGAGCCATTGGGTGGATTTATGGAAATATTTCTAACACAGAAACAGACCAGAGCAAAGAATGAAAAGTAAATCCTGCATGATATTATCTTGTAAAGAGCCTAAGAGCTGTAGCCTCAAAGCTGTGAAGAATAACATGTCTAACAGCATTCCTGAATTACAACACGCCAAGGTTTTTTAGATCCATTGCCTTTTCACATAAAAGCTATATAAGTATTATTATTATTTCCCACAATCCCAGAAGTGTTCACATCTACATTGGAGGAGCAGAACATCTGTACATGGTGCTGTGGTGAATCACAATGGCCAAGAACAATCTGGAGATCATGAATGCATCCAATATACATCCATATATGTAGATCCGATGCCTAACGCATGCAAATAATAAAGGAAAATGAAACAATGACTAGATGAAATAAAAGACCAGAGGCTAAAATTATTTTATAACCAAAATTTTATAGCTAGATAGTTGCACTTGGATGGTCACCTGTACAAAATTGCTTTAGCCTAGCACAAATACTAGAGCAGGCTTACTGAGTCTTAAAAGAGTAGTTTCTATGCAAGAGCTATGGGGGTATAGCCATCTGGGACATTTATGGCATATCCACAGGACATGGAATAAATGGCCAATAGGCCTAACCCTCTCATGCCTCCCTGCGGCTGCCAGAGGTGATCAGGAAGCCAAAACTGTTAAACTGGCAGATTACATAACATCTTTGGGGTGTCCCGGTACTGGACTTCGTCCCATACCTTTGTCGTAAGTCACCACAGTCAGAGTTCCTCCATGCTTTCGGGGCTCTCCTGGTGGGTTAACCCCTAATCGCCTCATTATGCTATTCAAAAATGTATATATTTAATATATTTTGTCATAGTGTAATAAATGTACAGGACCTTAGGACATGTGATTACTAGTGAATTGTGTTATGCAAGGTTCAAGGACCTTTGGGTCATGTGTTGTGACCATAATGCTTTGGGTCAGGACCGACAGGTCTGGGAACCAATAAGCTTTGATCCTGCCCCTTCAGTATATAAGGGCGCTGTATCCAATAATCTTTCTCTTTCCCTCGGGATATAAAAGCAAGCACAACAATTCTTCAAGTCAAGTTAGGCCTGAAGCCTTGATCTTCAGCAGCCTTCTAAACCGTGAGTTAATCCAACTCCAATCTTACCAATCCTACGTGACTACTGAACCTAAACATACCCCTAAATTCAGTGGAACGGCGTACAGCAAAATCAAAGCTTATTTCACTACAAAGTCCTAGCCAACCTGTGAGGAGCCTGTATCCCGGTCCTCTTGTAAAAGACTGTTATCTGCATCTGCATCAAATCTGCTATAAAGTTATTTCTAATTTACTACAACTTCTGCTGTGGACAATCCTTTATTCCTTCCTATCATTCCTGGGACGGGTGGCGGTAGGACATATACATAGAGGAAGCCCTCACCCTGGTGTCACGACAATTTTAATGCTTAATGCTACACCCTGCATCACTACTCTGCAACACCCCTGTTCACCCTACACCCCTACAGCTTACCACACTTAGAGGGTAAGAAGTTATGGAAACGGCATTGCTAAGCTGCTTCCGCAACTCCCATTGATGTGAATGGGAGTTCTGCTTGGCTGACCACCTCCAGAAGCCGCAATCAGGCCAGAGAGGATCAGGGAGGGTGGTGGGTGCAGGGGTTGGTCCTACTAATCTAGGCCCTTAGAAGACTAGATGCACCATGACAAGAGTGAAACTAAGCAGGTGCCAAGATATTGTCCTTTTGGCAAAACTTAGTTAAACTGTTCCCTCGCTGCCTCCCTCGTCCTGGTGCACTTCTCTTCCTGGTTCCCTGTGGTCAATGCGTCACGCTGCGACTCAGCTAATTGCTGGCCACAGGGATGTCCCGCTGTGATAGCCTGGGGGTGTAGGGTATGGGGAGTGTAGCTGTGCGGTGACTAAAGGGTGCTTGTTAACCCTTGCTAATCGTGACGCAAGGGTGAGGGCTCCTCAGTAATGCTTGTCCTACCGCCACCCTTCCCAAGAGCGATAGGGAGGTAGATAATAATGGAATTGCCACAACCGGAGAGTTTGCTGAAACAGTTGTAACTTTTACTGAAGATTTTATGCAAGCTTCATAACCGGAACAGTTGCTATACATGCAAGCTTTCTTTGGAGATTGACAAAGGTTGAGACTTTAGCAATTTAGAGTCTTTAGGTCAATATGCGCTGTTCCACTGAATTTAGGGGATTTAGTTGCGGTCCAGCAGGCATGCTAGCTCTAGCGGGGGTAGTTTAGAACTCACAGTTTAAGTTCCGCTGAGGCCGGTAGGTTTTCAGGCCTAGCGTGTCTTTGCAAGTTGTGCAGATCCGTCCTGCTAGTCCAACATCCATGAGAGCAGCAACCCAAGAGAGCGATAATTGGCTACAGCTCCCTTATATGGGCAGGGGCTGGACTAGTGCTAATTGGTCCAATACTTGTGTCAATCACCATTACAAAGGATTATGGGCAACACGTGACCCAAGGTCCTCCAACATACCATAGAGGATATTAACATGGTCACATGACCGAAGGTTCTGCAACGCTAAACAAGGTAAGTACTATACATTATATTAAATATACGGTATTATTAAATACACCACACCGCCTTGGCCAGTAATTGACTGAGCGGCAATACCACATATTGAGCCCCTGCACCAGTCTTTTTCCTGGTGCTGGGGCTCAATATATACCCTCAATGTAAAACATATAAACTAGGTATTGACTGCTTGTAGAGGGAGTTATTGCTTTCTCCCAGCTAAAGCCAACCAAGTTCTCAAAGTCAGAAGTAAATGACTTGGTAGGATACTTTGTGACCTAGAATTCAGAACCTTTTAGAAGGTTACAGTAATAGTCTTACTCTACTCTAAAACAACAGAAAAATGCAATATTCCCATTGGTAACAGGGAGCCATACACATATGCTTGTATGCCTCTGCTTGGCCTATAAAGTCCCTCAAGTTTTCCCCATCAAAGAAAATGGACAGTAATCAGAACATATTCAGTTGAGAACATATCCAGCATGTCTGAAGATACAAAACCCCCACTGTTACAGTGGAGAAAGTTGTACTTAGCAGGATTGTCTAGGTGTTATGGGTACATATGGTTCTAGCTGATGGGTTAATTCCTCTCGTGTTTGGCTGGTGCATCCTTCATTGCTGTGATGATGCCTGAGCCAATCAAGGGGCTTGGAGAATATGCCAATTACAGGAAGACAACCTTACCTTAAACATGTTAGAGAGTACAGTCTACAAGAGGCTATATTTTTTTTAAATTAGAAACATCAGGTAGTACATCAATGTTTATAGATGTTTTGGCTATGGCCACGTCCACCCTGAGGTCATCACCAAGACAATCAATTTCCTATGTCTAGGATATTTTATTAAATAGATGTAGGGTGGAGAGGGTATCATCTACTTCATAGGCTTTTATCTGACATCGTTGGCAGCTCCCTGATCCTTTCACAAGATTGGTAAAACAAAGTCAAGCAACTCTATTACAAAGACATCAGAGCTGACAGCGTATTATCCACCGTGAAGGCACTGGACCCCCTAAGGTGCTATGTCTAAGCAGCCCCTTGGTCCTCTGACCAGACCATGGCCTACTAAAAGTAATGTTTCTTTTCTGTCTCTAGGCAGATTCCTAATCCTCTGATCAGATTGTGTGAATGAATTGCATACACTTTAATAGACATACATGTTGAGAGGGCAACATCCACTCTTTAGACGCAGCGATCAAAGTTGATCGCTGCGTCTAAAGTGAAAGTAAACTTTGCTGGTTAACTCAGTGGAGCTGTTCGGGACTGCCGCGATGTCCCGAACAGCTTGCAGGACAGCAGGAGGGTCCCTCCCTGCCTCCTCGCTGTCCAATCGCCGAATGACAGCTTCGTGCCTGAGATCCAGGCAGGAGCAGTCTAGCGGCGATAACACTGATCAATGCTAGGCTATTGCCTGGCAGTGATCAGTGTAGAAGATCAGTGTGTGCAGTATTATAGCCCCCCCCCCCCCCCCCATGGAAGCTATAACACTGCCAAAGAAAACTGAAAATAAAAGTGTTAATAAAGATCATTTAACCCCTTCCATAATAAAAGTCAGAATCACCCCCCTTTTCCCAATTAAAAAAAAACCAGTGTGAATAAAAATAAAAATAAACATATGTTGTATCGCCGCGTGCGTAAATGTCCGAACTATAAAAATATATCATAAAATTAAACCGCACGGTCTATGGCGTACACCTTAAAAAAAATTCCAAACTCCAAAATAGCGTATTTCGGTCACTTTTTATCCCATAAAAAAGTTAATAAAAAGCGATCAAAAAGTCCAATCAAAACAAAAATCATACCAATAAAAATGTCAGATCACGGCGCAAAAAATGATCCCTCATAAATCCCCATATACAGAAAAATAAAAAAAGTTATAGGGGTCAGAAGATGACATTTTTAAACGTATACATTTTCCTGCATGTAGTTATGATTTTTTCCAGAAGTACGACAAAATCAAACTGATATAAGTAGGGTATCATTTTAACCGTATGGACCTACAGAATAAAGAGAAGGTGTCATTTTTACCGGAAAATGCACTGCGTAGAAACGGAAGCCCCCAAAATTGACAAAATGGCATTTTTTCTTCAATTTTGTCGCACAATGATTTTTTTTCCATTTCGCCGTGGATTTTTGGGTAAAATGATTACTGTCACAGCAAAGTAGAATTGGTGGTGCAAAAAATAAGCCATCATATGGATTTTAAGGAGCAAAATTGAAAGCATTATGATTTTTAGATGGTGATGAGGAAAAAATGAAAATGCAAAAACGGAAAATACCCTGCGACATTAAGGGGTTAAGTGCAAATTTTGACATTACATTTCCAACTTATCTTATAAAATATTTATGAAAAATGTTTTAGGTATAATTATTTAAAAAAAACACATTATGACAGTTAAGAAACTGGAATTAGTTGTGCAGGCAATATTAAAAGGAAACTATCAGCGAGCTAAGACCTTGTATATTAAACACATTTACAGGTGTTTTAGCAGTTTGAGAGAGCAATAAAACATCCTAGATTTCTCCTTTTTCTTGTCCTCACCCTCCATTGAGCCCCAAAATGTAATTAGGGTGCGTTCACACTACAGAATTCCCATGGAATTCCACAAGCGGAAGTCCGTGAGCGGAATTCCGCAGTGTGAACTTAACATTAGTGTGAATGGGTCTCCACGAGACCCGTTCACACTGCAGAGTTTCCGCCGCTGAAATTGTTCAGCACAAAGAAAGAACATTTTCATTCTCTGCGTGGATTCCGCAAGCACTGCATAGCCGTCAATGGTGCCGAAGTACCGGAGATTCCGCAGTGTGAACACACCCTTATTCTCCAAAAACAGCCTCCATAGTCCCAAACAATAATACTGCTCCTCTTAGTGCCACTGCATTAACACCACATTTTTGCAATAGAGTTCCTGTATACATTTTCAATTTGAAAACTGTATGGAACCGTATTGAAAACCATATGCATTGACTTTCCATTCAAAACTGTATGCCAAACGATGCATCCGGTTGGGTACTTTTTGCATCTTGTACGGTTTTGTGCGTTTTTTTGGTGGTTTTGTACGTTTTTTTGCCATTTTTATGCGCGTACAGTATCATCCGGTTTGCACAATACGTTTTTTGAGTTTGCACATGCGCAGTACACACCGAATGGAATGAAAAGTTAAAAACCTATCCTTTTTTTTTTCTTAAACGGATGCAAACGGATATCATTTTTCAAACCGTATACTGTTTTTAACCGTATATGGGTTAATTTTTGTACACACGTTTTGATACAGTTTAGTCTTTTTTGGTGGAATCAGTTTTTCATCAAAAACCTGATATGGGAACTGTATTGCAAAAGTGTGCTGTGAATGCAGCCTTACCTCTTTATGACTCTACAATTGTAGCCTTTTATGTGCTACTAGATTGTAGGTAAGTAGACACCCCATATAGTAGGTATATAGTGGGTTGGTAGCCCCCAATTTAGTAGGCATTTATTTTGAAGCTAGGTAGGTAGACTCCCAAATAGTAGGTTTTCAATAGGTAGGCCACCCCCCTCAACCATATAGTAAATAGTAGGTTCCTCTCTCCTTCTAAGTAATGCCTTCTATGCACCAATAAAAAATAAAATATTGATATACTCACCTCTCCCTATTGCCATGCTGAAATGCTGGGTCCCCTTCCTGCTGTACCGGGTCCAGAACAGGCAGTGTGACGCAGTGACATAAATCTGTCTTCTGTGCCAGAATGATGACCTCCTCAGCTGTTCCCAGCCTCTTGTAGGCCTACAGCAGCCTGTGTCTTACAAGATTCAGAGGTGGCACAGGAAACCAAAGGCTGTCTGTCATAGTGTGAAAGCAGTGCTCAACCTGGCATCTGGGGCATGTTCTGGAATTTCCTGTGCTAGTGACATTGTTGGGAGACCCCTGCTCAAATTAGTACTGCATCCCCTTATTCTGCTGAACGGTACATGTCCTAAGATTTATACATTAATAACCCTATAGCCTGTTAAAACCACTTTAAACTCATAAGGCATGAACACCACCGAGTAGAGGCTCCATCAAATGTCTCATATCTCAGCTTCCTGGACCCCTCTGTTCTGTCACATACAGAATATACAGCAGGATATACTCAGCTCCTTAAGCTTTTGGGCAGCCAACTATTATGTCTTATATACAGAGCTCAATGAGGACTATGCTTTGAATAGGGGCAGTGACATCTATGGGTACCAATGGTCACCAGATTGGTAACATGAACCAGAATGCCAGAAGTAGGAAGTAGCATATAGGTATTTTTATTTTTTAATGTTTTTTTTTACCTTTGAGGGACAAACCATAGAAATAAAATAAAAAATAAAAACACTGAAAACTGAATTTAAATAATACAAAATAACATTCAGAAAATACAGGTATCAGGTATAATTATTGTAATAGAAGTCCTGACACAATTAACCTACAGATATAGAAATTGAAATTATGCTAAACAATGTCAAATACATTTAATTAACGCTATATGATTGCAAGAGAAAATAACTAGCACGTATTAAGCATATTGTTTTAGACTACAGTATAAGACTTAAGAACTCTGAAAGTGAAAAATGTGGTGCATACAAATGATAAAAAAAATGCTGACATAGCTGGCACAGCCAAAATAATGGTAGTCTGCATTGTAGAAGACCACTGACCACCTTTTAAAACCACAACATACTACAGTCATATTATAATATTATTTACATTCTTAATTTTGCTGCAAGATCCAGGGTTATAATGTTTATTTAGTTTTTTACTCCTATATTTGTAAATGTATAAACTTTATTAAAAAGACATTTAAAAAATAAACCAAGATGAAACTGATAGCCTAACTATATATATATATATATATATATATATATATATATATAATGCCTTAACTCTGGTCCTGGAGCACCAAAATACCCTGGACCTGAATAAGTTAATGTGACATGATGGAGGAGAAAATTGAGAATGTTTAAAGCAAAGGGGCCCCATGGAAAAAAAAACTAACATAGGATCTCTCACTGTTAATGGTTTACACCATTACAACCTACTATCCAGGGACAGGAGGGCCCAGGCTTTCTTCCCATCTCCACTCCACACCCTATTAATCTCCCGTAGGAGAGAAGGTGACGTAACCCTATGGTCATTTCCTTACTTTCTTCCCAATGTTGTTATGATTGTACAGAGAATTGGTACCCAGCCCAGAGGTGGTCATAGACTTAGAGATGCATCCTTCATTTCAATGAAGCCACTAATTCTAAGGACTTGAGACTGTCTTATACACAGTGGCATGGCTAGGGTTGGTGTCACATGGTGCGGAGAAAATGGTGTCACCCCTACCCATGTTAGTAGTTATATTATGGTACACTAATGGGGACATCATACTCTGCAGAGACAGGTCACATTTGGGAGAAGTCATCTTAGTAGTCTGATAAACATATATATATATATATATATATATATATATATATATATACACAGGACCGGCCTTAGGGGGTGTGCGAGCTGTGCGGCCGCACAGTGCGCCATAGCGACAGGGCGCCGGGCGGCCGACAAAGCTCGCACCAGGTATATGTAATTTGTATTACCCGACGTGCAGTCCGGGCGCCAGGCAGGTAACTTCTTCAGACATTTAGCGCTGCTTCGGGCAAGCAGCGCTAAATGCCGGTGTAATGAAGAATACTGTGCCATGTAGCGGAATGTGACCCTCTGCACAGGGACACAGTTTTCTGCTTTGCAGGCTGCTCCCTCTCATTCCATTCCCACTACCCTCCCTCAACTGTGTCCCTATGCGGAGGGTCACATTCCGCTTCAGGGCACAGTTTTCTTCATTACACAGGGAGGTTTTACTTACCCCGCCCTCCTCTGCATCTCTGGTTGGCTGGCCGGCCCGAGTCTGAAGAGGGACGTCACGCACCTAATGTGGGGAACTATACTGCACCCATAGGCGTGCGCACGGGGTGTGCCGGGTGTGCCCAGGCACACCCTAATCAAGCCCAGGGGGGGCATCCGAGGCCACCACTGAGCAGAAGCCCCCCCCACCCCCCCCCCCCCCCCCCGTCACATTCGGGACATCCCTGTGTCCGAAAGATCTTTTCGGGACACAACGATGTCCCGGTTACCTTTCTACAGCGGCCCCCGCGTTAACTTTAAAAACACAGGGGCCGCCGGGAAGTAGCGCACGCAGGGACGTCATTGACGTCCCGTGCGTGCGCCCATAGCAACGGAGGCGCTGAGATTCAAGGAAGGACGATGCGCGCGCCGGCCGGAATGGTAAGTGACCAACACGAGCTGGCAGCAAGTCGTCTTCAGTCTTCTGACTACCGGTCCTCCAGTCCCGGGACCTACTGCTATGGTCTATAGGCCATAGCAGTAGATCGTGACCCCGGACCGGAGGACCGGTGGTCGGAACACTGAAGTGGGGCAGTACACAGACATACAGCTTCCAGCCATACACTGTATATGGCTGAAGGCTGTATGTCTGTGGGGAATATACTGCACCTAATGTGGGGGAACTATACTTCACCTAATGTGGGGGAACTATACTGCACCTAATGTGGGGGAACTATAATGCGCCTAATGTGGGGGAACTATACTGCACCTAATGTGGGGGGAACTATACTGCACCTAATGTGGGGAACTATACTGCGCCTAATGTGGGGGAACTATACTGCACCTAATGTGGTGGAACTATACTGAACCTAATGTGAGGCAGCTATACTGCACCTAATGTGGGGGAACTATACTGCACCTAATGTGGGGAGCTATCCTGCACCTAATGTGGGGGAACTATACTGCACCTAATGTGGGGAGCTATACTGCACCTAATGTGGGGAACTATACTGCACCTAAAGTGGGGGGAACTATACTGCACCTAATGTGGCGAACTATACTGCATCTAATGTGGGGGAACTATACTGCGCCAAATGTGGGGGAACTATACTGCACCTAATGTGGGGGAACTATACTGAACCTAATGTGAGGCAGCTATACTGCCAACCTAATGTGGAGAGCTATACTGCACCTAATGTGGGGGAAATATACTGCACCTAATGTGGAGAGATATACTGCACCTAATGTGGAGAAAACTATACTGCACGTAATGTGGAGAAAACTATACTGCACCTAATGTGGGGAGCTATACTGCACCTAATGTGGGGGAACTATACTGCACCTAATGTGGGGGAACTATACTGCACCTAATGTGGGGGGACTGTACTGCACACCTAATGTGGAGAGATATACTGCACCTAATGTGGGGGGAAACTATACTGCACCTTATATGGGGGGAACTGTTCTGCACCTAATGTGGGGGGGGAAACTATACTGCACCTAATATGGGGGGAACTATACTGCACCTAATGTGGGGGGGAGGAAACTATACTGCACCTAATATGGGGGGGGGGAAACTATACTGCACCTAATGTGCGGGACTATACTGCACCTAATGTGGGGAAAACTATACTGCACCTAATGTGGGGGAACTGTACTGCACCTAATGTGGAGAGATATACTGCACCTAATGTGGAGAAAACTATACTGCACCTAATGTGGGGGACTATACTGCACCTAATGTGGGGGGACTGTATTGCACCTAATGTGGGGGGACTGTACTGCACCTAATGTGGGGAACTACTGTATACTGCACCTAATGTGGGGAACTATACTGCACCTAATGTGGGGAACTATACTACACCTAATGTGGGGGAACTGTACTGGTGCAGTACAGTTCCCCACATTAGGTGCAGTACAGTTCCCCACATTAGGTGCAGTACAGTTCCCCCACATTAGGTGCAGTACAGTTCGCCCACATTAGGTGCAGTACAGTTCCCCCACATTAGGTGGCACCTAATGTGGGGGAACTGTACTGCCAACCTAATGTGGGGGAACTGTACTGCCAACCTAATGTGGGGGAACTGTACTGCTAACCTAATGTGGGGGAACTGTACTGCCAACCTAATGTGCAGGGACTTATACTTCCAACCTAATGTGGGGGGGCTTATACTGCACCTAATGTGGGGGGGACTTATACTGCACCTAATGTGGGGGAACTTATACTGCACCTAATGTGGGGGGACTTATACTGCACCTAATGTGGGGGGACTTATACTGCACCTAATGTGGGGAGCTATACTGCACCTAATGTGGGGGAACTATACTGCTCCTAATGTGGGGGGACTGTACTGCACCTAATGTGGGGGAACTATACTTTACCTAATGTGGGGGAACTATACTGCACCTAATGTGGGGAGCTATACTGCACCTAATGTGGGGGAACTATACTGCTCCTAATGTGGAGGAACTATACTGCACCTAATGTGGGAGAACTATACTGCACCTAATGTGGGGAACTATACTGCACCTAATGTGGGGGAACTATACTGCACCTAATGTGGGGAACTATACTACACCTAATGTGGGGAACTATACTAACTGTGTGTATGTGTATATATATATATATGCATGCACGCGCGGGGCGTGAGTTTGTGCTTTAGGGTGCACACCCTAATGCAATAGGCTGCGCACGCCTATGACTGCACCTAATGTGGGGGAACTATACTGCACCTAATGTGGGGAACTATACTGCATCTGATTAAGGAGAGCAGGGGACTGGTGAAGGGGTACATGGGACTGATTAAGGGGGCAGGGGACTTATTAGATATAAAAATATTTGTCACAAATTTTTTTTTCCTCTTTGTGTACATTTATGGGGGGGGGCGCCACAAGGTTAGCTTGCAAAGGGCGCCTAAACACCTAAGAACAGCCCTGTATATATATATATATATATATATATATATATACACACAGTGGGGATCAAAAGTTTGGGCACCCCAGGTAAAAATTTGTCCATGACTTTAGGAGACTTTAGGAGACTTGCGGGTTTGCTGGGACTTGTAGTGGACTTGGACTGAATAATGCAATCCCACACTGATTTTAGCAGACTTGATAGACTTGACTATGACTAACTAGACTTCTCCTCTGTGGTTGCTTACCAGGTTTTGACGTTTATCTGAAGGGGTAGACGGTTGATGGAAGCGTGGCTGCGTGGTTAGGCCTTGGTCTCCCTTGGGACACCAGACACTCTCAGGTCTTGACTGTACTGCTCCTCAGCTAAACTGTAACTAAACTAACTAGCTCCAAAGGGAGCAATTTGGAGGGGTCCTATAGGTCACCCTCAAATTACCTGGTCACTGACACCTTCCGTGGTTACATGACTTGGTAAGAACATTTAAAGGCACATTAACATCATAAAGACAAATTATTAAATAAAATAAGGCACTGTTAACCATTAAGGGTTTGTAGAATGGAGGAATGGAGGTGGACCCAGGGGACACTGATATAGAGTCCACCACACATGACGGAAAAGGGTAAAGGAGGGTAACTCCTGTACTAGGCCACCACAAACTCCCCCTCTTAACACAAGCCGTCCTCGGCATACAGTCCTGGAGGGCGGATAAGATGAAGTGACCACTGGAGGCCATGCAATAACAGTAGTAAAGGCAGTTCCTTGGGCATTTTTAGTGAATGTCCTTCACAGGGCCAGTGAACTGGGAAAGAGACCATGTGGTATTTTGAACAACGTCCATACATGCTCAAACAATAGGGTATTTGAATTAGGGTGAGATGAACAACATTATGGATGAGTTTTCTTTTATTTTGCAACTGCTTTGTTGTAGAATGTTGTGGATCGGGCTGCCTGAGGCTCTCTACCCTGATGCTTGTGCTGATGGGGCCCATTGGCTTATGCTACTACTCCCCTTAACAATTGATAAGCAATTACATATCTCTTTGTATAATACACAGCTACAATTTATATACACACAACAGCTCTGCCACTTTTATGTGCTACTTACGACCTTCAGGTGATCTCTCTGGCCACAAGAGAACCCTGTGCACAGTGGACAGGAAATAATAGACATTAGACATGACACATTTTGTGGACTGAATATACATTCACTATATAGATACAGTCCTAACTGAATATGACATATGAACATTTTATGTACACAATACATAGTAATGTACATACTATTTGTATATGAAATTATCAACTTTCCAATGACTAGACAATAGTAGTATGTTTTTGACTACTGACTATTATATACATAAGCACTTTGCTCACTGTATCTAGTGGGCAGTTGGCTTTGAGTAGACCTCTGGGATCTGCGCCTCACCACCTCTGGAGAATCAGGAACTGGAGTGACCTCTGGTACTTCTTCATCAGACACTGAAGCTTGAACTTGATCTAGGATCAGTTGAACAGGAACTGCTGGTGCATGGACTGGAGAGGCAGGAATAACTTCTGAAACCCTGGAAGCTGGTTCATAAACTCGAGCCAGATGAGATAGACCAGGAACCGGTGTACTAACTAGTTGCAGGGGTCAACCCCGGTCTGGAGGTAAACAGATATAGGCTGCCTGAGTCGGTGAGAACATAGGAAAGTCTATGGATGGATGTATCCCTTCGCCAGGAACATGCTCTCGTGCTGGTATGACACTTGGAGGAAGAAGTGGTGGAGCCGCTGGGAGATCCTCTTTTAGACAGATTTTGATACGGTTTCTGTCACTGTGTAGGGCTCCGTTTCTCAGATGGAATCCAACTTGTCTGTTCTCGGGAATTTTCTAAACTAGACTTTGTTGCCCACCTTCAGTGGCTTGGCTGTGGCATGATGTTGTAGTCGTCCTGTAGCCTTTGTCTGCCTCGCCCCTTTTTTTTTTTACTGACGATCTCTTTGGCCGCTGATGATCGGAAACCCATGAGATGCTTGAGGAGAATTGTTGATCGGGGCTTGTAACCCGAACATCCGATCTTTAGGTAGTTGCCCATGTCGACCCATCATCAAGTAGAAAGGGGTATGCCCAGTAGAACAGTGCACGGTATTGTTATAAATCTCCAGCAACTCAGGTAGTAATTGGGGCCATTCTTCTTATCTTGACACCAAGGCCTCTCGCAACACATGGATGAAGACCTGTTTGACCCGTTTACAGAGCCCATTTCCTAGAGAATGATAGGTTGTGGTTTGAAGTTTCTTGCAGTCCTGGAATTAACAGAGTTCTTGAAATAGTTGTGCCTCAAAGGCCGTTCCACGGTCAGTTAAGACAGACTCAGGACATCCAAGGGTTTGTCCCCACTTAGAGTAGAACATCTGGGCCGTCATTCTGGCTGTGAGATCCTTCACGGGGACAACAACAACCCACTTGGAGAAGTGATCCACCACAGTGAGAGCATAGATATACCAGGTCTGGGTAGGAGACAATTTCACATGGTCTAGCATGACCAATTGGTTTTGTCTATCATTCTGGATGGAGTGGAGGGGTGCTCTTGTGTCCATGCACACATTCTTGATGATGTTACAGACAGAGCCTTCACTGCACCATTTCTCAATGTCACTCCGCATTCCAATCCAGTAGAATCTTCGCTGGACAGTGGCTTCGGTCTTGTGGACTCCAAAGTGTTCCAACTAGTCATGATATGGGTTGAGGACCATCGTTACGTCTCTTCGGGGAACTAGAATCTGATAAAGTCGATCACCAGAGACCGGATCCAAACAATTTCGGTACAACAGTCCTTTGTGCACAAACAGTCGCTTCCTCTGTCGCCACAGATGCTTCAGCGCATAGTCACAATGGGCTCGGCATAGACGTGTTGGTACTTTTTTTGGTGGTGCAACAGATCCCCCATGACTCGACTTTTGTCTTGTAGTGTCTTCCAGGTGTACAGGTCTTCTTTAACCTGTTTGGACTTGGGTTCACCGTCCACAAAGGCAGGAACAACATTGTGGTTCACAAACCATTGATAAAATAGGGCATCTCCATGTCTTCTCACACGTCTTCCACGGGTCGCTCTTCGCAGGGTGTCATCCGAGACAGCACATCGGCATTGACATTTTACTTACCGCTTCGGTACTCGATCATGAAGCTGTAATTAGCCAATCTTGAAGCCCATCGCTGTTCCAGGGCACCCAATTTGGCAGTGTTCAAGTGGGCCAACGGATTATTATCAGTGCTGACAGTAAATGGGGTGGCAGCAAAATAATCTATACTGCACCTAATAAGGAGAACTATACTGCACCTAATGTGGGCAACTATACTGCACCTAATGTGGGCAACTATACTGCACCTAATGTGGGGAGCTATACTGCACCTAATGTGGGGAGCTATACTGCACCTAATGTGGGGAGCTCTACTGCACCTAATGTGGGGAGCTCTACTGCACCTAATGTGGCGAAACTATACTGCACCTAATGTGGGGGAACTATACTGCACCTAATGTGGGGGAACTATACTGCACCTTATGTGGGGGACTATACTGCACCTAATGTGGGGGACTATACTGCACCTAATGTGGGGGAACTATACTGCACCTAATGTGGGGAACTATACTGCACCTAATGTGGGGAGCTATACTGCACCTAATGTGGGGAGCTATACTGCACAAATGTGGGGGAACTATACTGCACCTAATGTAGGGAACTATTCTGCACCTAATGTGGGGGAACTATACTGCACCTAATGTGGGGAGCTATACTGCACCTAATGTGGGGAGCTATACTGCACCTAATGTGAGGGAACTATACTGTACCTAATGTAGGGAACTATTCTGCACCTAATGTGGGGGAACTATACTGCACCTAAGGTGGGGGAACTATACTGCACCTAATGTGGGGAACTATACTGCACCTAATGTGGGGGAACTATACTGCACCTAATGTAGGGGAGCTATACTGCACCTAATGTGGAGAACTATACTGCACCTAATGTGGGGAACTCTACTGCACCTAATGTGGGGAACTATACTGCACCTAATGTGGGGGGAACTATACTGCACCTAATGTGGGGGGAACTATACTGCACCTAATGTGGGGAAACTATACTGCACCTAATGCGGGGAGCTATACTGCACCTAATGCGGGGAGCTATACTGCACCTAATGTGGGGAGCGATACTGCACCTAATGTGGGGGAACTATACTGCACCTAATGTGGGGAGCTACTATATAAGGATAGGAGTTATACCGTACCACCATCAGTGTCTGGATCACTATATAAGGATAGGAGTGATACATTTCATTAAAAGGCCCAGAAAAATTCTCAGCACCAGGCCCATGATGCTCTTAATCCAGCCCTGGTCATCACCTATGTCATGGACACACTTCCATGATTGACAGCTGTGAGCGCAGGGCTCATAGCTGGAGGAAAAATCCTACCACTGTCAGCTTGTGTCCCGCTACTGTCAGTGAGGACAAGCTGGGAGTTGTAGTTTTGCTAATGCTAGGTGGGCCAACGGATTATTATCAGTGCTGACAGTAAATGGGGTGGCAGCCAAATAATCTATACTGCACCTAATGTGGAGAACTATACTGCACCTAATGTGGGCAACTATACTGCACCTAATGTGGGGGACTATACTGCACCTAAGGTGGGGGACTATACTGCACCTAATGTGGGGGAACTATACTGCACGTAATGTGGGGAGCTATACTGCACCTAATGTGGGGAGCTATACTGCACAAATGTGGGGGAACTATACTGCATCTAATATAGGGAACTATTCTGCACCTAATGTGGGGGAACTATACTGCACCTAATGTGGGGAGCTATACTGCACCTAATGTGAGGGAACTATACTGCACCTAATGTAGGGAACTATTCTGTACCTAATGTGGGGGAACTATACTGCACCTAATGTGGGGGAACTATACTGCACCTAATGTGGGGAACTATACTGCACCTAATGTGGGGGAACTATACTGCACCTAATGTGGGGGAGCTATACTGCACCTAATGTGGAGAACTATACTGCACCTAATGTAGGGAACTCTACTGCACCTAATGTGGGGAACTATACTGCACCTAATGTGGGGGGAACTATACTGCACCTAATGTGGGGAACTATACTGCACCTAATGTGGGGGGAACTATACTGCACCTAATGTGGGGGGAACTATACTGCACCTAATGTGGGGAAACTATACTGCACCTAATGCGGGGAGCTATACTGCACCTAATGTGGGGAGCTATACTGCACCTAATGTGGGGAGCTATACTGCACCTAATGTGGGGGAACTATACTGCACCTAATGTGGGGGAACTATACTGCACCTAATGTGGGGAGCTATACTGCACCTAATGTGGGGAGCTATACTGCACAAATGTGGGGGAACTATACTGCACCTAATGTAGGTAACTATTCTGCACCTAATGTAGGTAACTATTCTGCACCTAATGTGGGGGAACTATACTGCACCTAATGTGGGGAGCTATACTGCACCTAATGTGGGGAGCTATACTGCACCTAATGTGGGGGAACTATGCTGCACCTAATGTAGGGAACTATACTGCACCTAATGTGGGGGAACTATACTGCACCTAATGTGGGGGAACTATACTGCACCTAATGTGGGGAGCTATACTGCACCTAATGTGGGGGGACTATACTGCACCTAATGTGGGGGAGCTATACTGCACCTAATGTGGGGGAACTATACTGCACCTAATGTGGGGGAACTATACTGCACCTAATGTGGGGAGCTATACTGCACCTAATGTGGGGAGCTATACTGCACAAATGTGGGGGAACTATACTGCACCTAATGTAGGGAACTATTCTGCACCTAATGTAGGGAACTATTCTGCACCTAATGTGGGGGAACTATACTGCACCTAATGTGGTGAGCTATACTGCACCTAATGTGGGGAGCTATACTGCACCTAATGTGGGGGAACTATGCTGCACCTAATGTAGGGAACTATTCTGCACCTAATGTGGGGGAACTATACTGCACCTAATGTGGGGGAACTATACTGCACCTAATGTGGGGAGCTATACTGCACCTAATGTGGGGGGACTATACTGCACCTAATGTGGGGGAGCTATACTGCACCTAATGTGGGGGAACTATACTGCACCTAATGTGGGGGAACTATACTGCACCTAATGTGGGGAGCTATACTGCACCTAATGTGGGGAGCTATACTGCACAAATGTGGGGGAACTATACTGCACCTAATGTAGGGAACTATTCTGCACCTAATGTAGGGAACTATTCTGCACCTAATGTGGGGGAACTATACTGCACCTAATGTGGTGAGCTATACTGCACCTAATGTGGGGAGCTATACTGCACCTAATGTGGGGGAACTATGCTGCACCTAATGTAGGGAACTATTCTGCACCTAATGTGGGGGAACTATACTGCACCTAATGTGGGGAGCTATACTGCACCTAATGTGGGGAGCTATACTGCACCTAATGTGGGGGGACTATACTGCACCTAATGTGGGGGAGCTATACTGCACCTAATGTGGGGGAACTATACTGCACCTAATGTGGGGGAACTATACTGCACCTAATGTGGGGAGCTATACTGCACCTAATGTGGGGAGCTATACTGCACCTAATGTAGGGAACTATTCTGCACCTAATGTGGGGGAATTATACTGCACCTAATGTGGGGAGCTATACTGCACCTAATGTGGGGAGCTATACTGCACCTAATGTGGGGGAACTATGCTGCACCTAATGTAGGGAACTATTCTGCACCTAATGTGGGGGAACTATACTGCACCTAATGTGGGGAGCTATACTGCACCTAATGTGGGGAGCTATACTGCACCTAATGTGGGGGGACTATACTGCACCTAATGTGGGGGAGCTATACTGCACCTAATGTGGGGGAACTATACTGCACCTAATGTGGGGAACTATACTGCACCTAATGTGGGGGAACTGTACTGCACCTAATGTGGGGGAACATTATACTGCACCTAATGTGGGGGAACTATACTGCACCTAATGTGGGGGAACTATACTGCACCTAATGTGGTGAGCTATACTGCACCTAATGTGGGGAGCTATACTGCACCTAATGTGGGGGAACTATGCTGCACCTAATGTAGGGAACTATTCTGCACCTAATGTGGGGGAACTATACTGCACCTAATGTGGGGGAACTATACTGCACCTAATGTGGGGAGCTATACTGCACCTAATGTGGGGGGACTATACTGCACCTAATGTGGGGGAGCTATACTGCACCTAATGTGGGGGAACTATACTGCACCTAATGTGGGGGAACTATACTGCACCTAATGTGGGGAGCTATACTGCACCTAATGTGGGGAGCTATACTGCACAAATGTGGGGGAACTATACTGCACCTAATGTAGGGAACTATTCTGCACCTAATGTAGGGAACTATTCTGCACCTAATGTGGGGGAACTATACTGCACCTAATGTGGTGAGCTATACTGCACCTAATGTGGGGAGCTATACTGCACCTAATGTGGGGGAACTATGCTGCACCTAATGTAGGGAACTATTCTGCACCTAATGTGGGGGAACTATACTGCACCTAATGTGGGGAGCTATACTGCACCTAATGTGGGGAGCTATACTGCACCTAATGTGGGGGGACTATACTGCACCTAATGTGGGGGAGCTATACTGCACCTAATGTGGGGGAACTATACTGCACCTAATGTGGGGGAACTATACTGCACCTAATGTGGGGAGCTATACTGCACCTAATGTGGGGAGCTATACTGCACCTAATGTAGGGAACTATTCTGCACCTAATGTGGGGGAATTATACTGCACCTAATGTGGGGAGCTATACTGCACCTAATGTGGGGAACTATGCTGCACCTAATGTAGGGAACTATTCTGCACCTAATGTGGGGGAACTATACTGCACCTAATGTGGGGAGCTATACTGCACCTAATGTGGGGAGCTATACTGCACCTAATGTGGGGGGACTATACTGCACCTAATGTGGGGGAGCTATACTGCACCTAATGTGGGGGAACTATACTGCACCTAATGTGGGGAACTATACTGCACCTAATGTGGGGGAACTGTACTGCACCTAATGTGGGGGAACATTATACTGCACCTAATGTGGGGGAACTATACTGCACCTAATGTGGGGGAACTATACTGCACCTAATGTGGGGGAACTATACTGCACCTAATGTGGGGGAACTATACTGCACCTAATGTGGGGAGCTACTATATAAGGATAGGAGTTATACCGTACCACCATCAGTGTCTGGATCACTATATAAGGATAGGAGTGATACATTTCATTAAAAGGCCCAGAAAAATTCTCAGCACCAGGCCCATGATGCTCTTAATCCAGCCCTGGTCATCACCTATGTCATGGACACACTTCCTTGATTGACAGCTGTGAGCGCAGGGCTCATAGCTGGAGAAAAAATCCTCCCACTGTCATCTTGTGTCCCGCTACTGTCAGTGAGGACAAGCTGGGAGTTGTAGTTTTGCTAATGCTAGGGGAGATGTGAGCAGACAGCATACTGAGGGGGCGGAGACCTGAACAGTGAGGCCACGCCCCCTCCCTTTGAGAGGAATTCAGACTAGTGAGCTAAATTAAAAGTGTAATAAAAAAAAAAAAATAAAGGTGCTAGACACATAAAAATTAGATGTACATGGTCAGGATTAGGTACTGAGTGATATATAAAAAAAAAATGTTATTGGATCTGATGGGTACGCTTTAAGGGGTACTACGTTGGAAAACAATTCAAATCAACTGGTGCCAGAAAGTTATACAGATATGAAAATAAAACAAAAGAAACATAGCCAGCACAACTACCTAATACACGGGTGCAGAGTATACAAAAAAGAAGGTTGCAGCAGAACTCTTGGTCAAAAAATGGAGGCTCTAAGCACACTTTTTGATTAAAACTAGTCCCCCATCCACCATGCGGAGGTGGCCTAATTTCGGATGGGACCCTAACACACATTCTGAGTCTAACACTCATAACACTCACCTCTGCTGGGCATATAGCCTCTGGGTGACATGCTGGATCCATTAACAATTTAAAATACCTCCTGTGAAAAAGGGGAGGGGTGCACGGCTACAGAGGGTGCCATTCCCCTTAAGTTGTGTGTCATCCACCACGCGGAGGTGAGTGTTATGAGTGTTAGGCTCAGAATTTGTGTTGGGGTCCCATCCGAAATGAGGCCACCTCTGCGTGGTGGATGGGGGGACACATTTTGATCAAAAAGTGTGCTAAGAGCCTCCATTTTTTGACCAAGAGTGCTGCTGCAACCTTCTTTTTTTTTTGTATGATTTGTAAATTACTTCTATTAAAAAAAATCTAAATCCTTCTAGTATTTAACAGCTGCTGTATACTAGGTAGTTGTACTTTCTGGAATTATGTTCAGTCTGACCACAGTGCTCTCTGCTGACACCTCTGTCCATGTCAGGAACTGTCCAGCATGGAAGTAAACCTGACACACAGCAAACCTCTCCTGCTCTGGACAGTTCCTGACATGGACAGAGGTGTCAGCAGGGAGCACTGTGGTCAGACTGAAAATAACAAACAACAAAGAACTCAACTTCCTCTGGAGTATACAGCAGCTGATAAGTACTGGAAGGGTAAAGATGTTTTTAATAGAAGTAATTTACAAATCTGTTTAACTTTATGGAACCAGTTGATTAGAAATAATAATAATAATAATGTTTTCCACAGGAGAAACCCTTTAATTAATTTACCCTTTATTTTTAATCGATGTATTAGTAAAATGTACCAAGCTTCATGGAATGGGATGCTGTTTGTAATGCTGGAACCTGCTGGGAGTTGTTAGTTTTACAACAGCTGGAGGCACACAGTTTTTGAAAAAACACTGCACTTATTGTTATCTGCTGGAAAAAAATAGCCTTTCAGAAATCTGGGAAAGCTGTAATGCTCCATACCAGTGGTCTACAAACTGTGGACCTCCAGCTGTTGCAACACTACATCTCCCAGCATGCCTAGGTCCACAGTTTGTACAGCTGAGGCACAGAGGTACTACAACTCTCAGCAAACCTGTGTGTGGCAAGATATGTTAGAAGCTTTAGGAAAGCAATAGGTTGTTGCACAGACTTTTCCCCAGCATAATCCCAGTCTGATCCCAGCACAGCCCAGTTCTCCACCACACAGGAGGGATTGTGGGAGTAGGAGTGGCTGACCAAACAATGGCTGCCTACAGTTACTATGTTGCTAGTACTCTCCCAGTGCTAGTAACTTACCGGCAGAGAGGTTACCCTGCTGATACATGAGACCTGCAGACTGTACATCAATGTGCTGCAGGGTGTACTGGAGCTTCACAAGAAGACAGCAGTAGGTTGGCACCCCTGGCAGAGGAGCTGGCACCATGAGGGGTACAGAGGAGAAACAGAGGATGATAGTGGAGGTGGGTGCTACATTCCCCGGCGTGATACATTGTATCTACCGCATTGATACATTGTATCTTCTCTATTTGTAAACACAGCGTTAACCCTTTCCTCTGCCCTGCAGCCGCCTCTGCTTTCTGTCAATAGTTTTGTTTTCTTTGCAGTGATAGGAGACTTTGTCAGTCATAGTATATGTGCAGATGTCACTCCTGGAACAAACTGTTCATTTCCAATATGTCCCGGCAGTGAAGAGGTTACAGTGGGGTTGTTGTGGGGGAGGGATCAGTACATTGTATGGATGTTGCTAGGTTGGTGCTAAACAGAAACCAACTGTAGAATGGCTTGGAGCCTTACTGGTAGTGTGTGTGAGACATATATATATATATATATATATATATATAGTTGTGTATATATATATATAGTTGTGTGTGTGTGAGATATATACATATATATATATATATAGTAATGTGTGTGTGTGTGTGGCATATATATATATAGTTGTGTGTGTGTGAGATATATATATATATATATATATATATATATATATATATATAGTTGTGTGTGTGGCATATATATATATATATATATATAGTTGTGTGTGTGTGTGGCATATATATATATATATATATATATATATATATATAGTTTTGTGTGTGTGGCATATATATATATATATATATATATATATATAGTTGTGTGTGTGAGATATATAAATATATATATATATATATATATATATATATATAGTTGTGTGTGTGTGTGTGTGTGTGTGTGGCATATATATATAGTTTTGTGTGTGTGTGTGTGGCATATATATATAGTTTTGTGTGTGTGGCATATATATATATATATATATATATATATATAGTTGTGTGTGTGATATATATATATATATATATATATATATAGTTGTGTGTGTGTGTGTGGCATATATATATAGTTTTGTGTGTGTGTGTGTGTGGCATATATATATATATATATATATATATATATATAGTTGTGTGAGATATATATATATATATAGTTGTGTGTGTGTGAGACATATATATATATATATATATATATAGTTGTGTATATATATATAGTTGTGTGTGTGTGAGATATATACATATATATATATATAGTAATGTGTGTGTGTGTGTGGCATATATATATATATATATATATATATATATAGTTGTGTGTGTGTGTGAGATATATATATATATATATATATATATATATATATATAGTTGTGTGTGTGGCATATATATATATATATATATATAGTTGTGTGTGTGTGTGGCATATATATATATATATATATATATAGTTTTGTGTGTGTGGCATATATATATATATAGTTGTGTGTGTGAGATATATAAATATATATATATATATATATATATATATATATATATATATAGTTGTGTGTGTGTGTGTGTGGCATATATATATAGTTTTGTGTGTGTGTGTGTGTGGCATATATATATAGTTTTGTGTGTGTGGCATATATATATATATATATATATATATATATAGTTGTGTGTGTGATATATATATATATATATATATATATATATATATATATAGTTGTGTGTGTGTGTGTGTGGCATATATATATAGTTTTGTGTGTGTGTGTGTGTGTGGCATATATATATATATATATATATATATATATATATATATATATAGTTGTGTGAGATATATATATATATATATAGTTGTGTGTGTGTGAGACATATATATATATATATATATATATATATATATATAAATGAAAAAAATCTGCAGCACTACTTATCCAATACAGCAGCGGGTGCCAGCGCCTCAGACCCGATCAAAGTCCATGTAATATAGATGTAGAAAAAGCGCAGCACTCCTCAAATACGGGAAAAAAGTAGTGGTTTATTGGCTCACATAGCAGCAACGTTTCTGTCCAACCATAGGACCATTTTCAAGCTTGAAAATGGTCCTATGGTTGGACAGAAACGTTGCTGCTATGTGAGCCAATAAACCACTACTTTTTTCCCGTATTTGAGGAGTGCTGCGCTTTTTCTACATCTATATATATATATATATATATATATATGTGTCTCACACACACACAACTATACATATATATGTATATATAGTTGTGTGTGTGAGATATATAGTAGTGTGTGTGTGTGTGTGAGATATATATATATATATATATATATATATATATACTGAGAGTATATAATCTTGGCACTCAGGGCTCAAGTCCTGCAGGAACTCATGGGAACAGAGTTCCTGCACTTTTTCCATAGCAGGAACGTAGTTCCCATTAGCAGGAGTCCTGCAGGGGTCTCTGCTGCGGCACCCCAGACATCCGGTGAACAGAGCAAACTTTGCTCCGTGCCGGATGACTGGTGATGCAGGGCAGAGGCTCGTGACGCCACAGTAATGCCCCTGAATGCAAGTCTATGGGAGGGGCATGACAGCCGTCATGCCCCCTCCCATAGACTTGCATTCAGGGGCCGTGACAGTGAGTCATGAGCCTCTGTCGCTGCACCCAACGCTCTAAAAGAAAGCCGGGAGCAGCAGGGAGAACGTGGGGGTCCCCAGCAGTGGGACCCCCGGGATCAGACATCTTATCCCCTATCCTTTGGATAGGGTATAAGATGTCTAGTACCCCTTTAAGTGGAAATCTAGCATGAGTTCCCACACTTTTTTTCCCAGCACTTGACCCCTGCTGGCACTGGCATATTGTCTCTATTGTAATGGTCTCCAAACTGTGGACATCCAGCTGTTGCAAAACTACAACTCCCAGCATGCCTCCAGTTGTTGCAAAACTACAACTCCAGGCATGCCTCCAGTTGTTGCAAAACTACAACTCCCAGCATGCCTGGACAGCCAACGGCTGTCCAGGCATGCTGGGAGTTGTAGTTTTGCAACAGCTGAAGGTCCACAGTTTGGAAACCTCTGATCCTTGATATTTCCTATCATGTGTTATATAAAGTAAAAGAACCTAACATGGATAAATAAATAAATAGATACACTCCAGACAAAAGAATCAATTGCAGCACTTCAATAGATGCAAAACGTGGATAGCTTTATTCCATCAAGTGAACAAGATGCAACGTTTCGGTTGCCCCTGCAACCATTATCAATCATGCTTGATAATGGTTGCAAGGGCAACCGAAACGTTGCATCTTGTTCATATGATGGAATAAAGGAATAAAGCTATACACTAGAGATGAGCGAACTTACAGTAAATTCGATTCGTCTCGAACTTCTCGGCTCGGCAGTTGATGACTTTTCCTGCGTAAATTAGTTCAGCCTTCAGGTGCTCCGGTGGGCTGGAAAAGGTGGATACATTCCCAGGAAAGAGTCTCCTAGGAATGTATCCACCGTTTCCAGCCCACGGGAGCACCTGACAGCTGAACTAATTTATGCAGGATAAGTCATCAACTGCCGAGACGAGAAGTTCGTGACGAATCAAATTTACTGTAAGTTCGCTCATCTCTACTATCCACGTTACAGCCCTTTTATTCTTACAATCAGTGGCATCTAAGCCTCCTGACTTTGACCAATACTATCTTATCTTGATATGTAAAAAAAATTGGTGCATTTGAAGGGGTTGCACCATCTGAACAACCTTTCTCCATATGGACTAAGATTGTCATGGAGGGTGTCCTTTTCCTCTTACCCACTGGTGTAGCTAGTGGTTGAGAATGAGGGGGAACCCCACAGGTAAGGCCTCGTTAGGTGCAGCTCCGTCAGCAGTTCCGTCAAGTTTAGTGGGGGAAAAAAAAACGGTGCAAGCACTATTTTTTTTTCTCCGCTAAATTCCTGTAAGATTACTGGATCACCAACAGGCTCCATGCAAGTGAGTGGGGGCCATCGGGACCCGGCACTATCCTTTTGCATCTGACCCGCTTCAGTTTCCAATCGGCTTAAGAAAAAAAAAAAAAAAAGAGCCCATCGGGCCCTTAATGGGTAGGATGCAAATGGCCATGTAAACCAAGCCTAATGTGTGTTTACAGATGCACAGGTGCATACTCACCAGTTGTACATAGGCTCTGCCGAACATATAAGTGATTACAGTGCAGTTACATCCAGTGACTACAAGTGGCATCTTCTCTGAACGTTGATCGCAGCGTCTAAAGGTTTAATGCCAGACATCACATGGCTCAGAGATGTCCGAAATTAGCCAGTATGAAGGGAGCTCAGCTGGGAGGAGTGACAATGGGCCCGTAATGGTGGGACTGGACCGGACTGCACGGGAAAGTACTGCCGACTGCCCGAGTTCTCACGACACGGGGACACATAAGGGGCAGTGTAGCGGCGGGAGAGAGTAGTTAAAGCCACGCCCCTAATTTGTTTCCACACACCCCTAAATTATCAGCAGGAAATACCTTTAGCCGAAAAGGGGCATTTTCGGCCAATAATTTTCGGCAGCCGATATTTCGGTGCATCCCTACTATTTATTTTATGTAGACATGAAATGATACACTCCGCCCCTTTAACCAAACTTCACATCTGGTAAAAAGATAAATAGGAAAAGATGAGGGGTAGATGAACCTTTTTTGTTCTCTGGATGATGTAGTAAAGCTCCAAGGTATGGGGACACCTATCTTCTCATTACTTTATTTTACATTTCTGGGTTTAGTTGTTGCATTTTCTATACTGTTAATAATAGTTTGTGGGTTCTTTCCCCCTCAGGAGCTCCTGGACAATGATGATGAAGCTGAGGTGGAGCAATTGAAAAAGACCTTGAAAGCTCAACGCCAGAAAAGGAAGAAAGCGGTACACAACTTTACTTGGTTACTATAGTTCCGTTTTTATTGCCTTTTCCATTTTCTCTACACTAGCCTTAACGTGTATCTTTTTTATGTGTCTGGCTTGTGTATTTGGCTCATGAATCTCACTGTTCTGCTGCTCACTCATTCTGATATCCACTGCTCAGGAAGAGGCATGTTGAAGGCAAACACTATGCCCGCCTTCCCTCGCCGTGCATTCACCATTGGCATGCTGGGAGTTGAAGTTTTGCAACATCTGGAGGGCCACAGTTTGAAGACCATTAGTCTAGATGAACATCATTAAAGTGTATACCTACTTTCTCTATCATATTATCATCCTACACTACACGCAGTATATACTCCAGAGCTGCATTCATGACTCTGCTGGTTGCTTGAGGAACTAGTTGATGGTTCGTTGACAGAAACACCCCCAAGTTTATGTCATTCTGTAATTTGCTATATTGTATTGTAGAAGGGTTATTTTTCCTACATCAGATTATTTTGCACACTTTTAGTAAAGATAACATGTCTTAAAGTTAGATGCCAACCCCCCCCCCCTCCCCCTTTCTCTGCCAATTGCACATTGCACCCTTCTGATATGGTGTTAAAGGGGTACCCCGCTTCTCAGAGTTTGGAACAAGCTGTTCCAAACGCTGGTGCTGGCACCGGGAGCTCGTGACGTCATAGCCCCGCCCCCTCATGATGTCACATCCTGCCCCCTCAATGCAAGTCAATGGGAGGGGGCGTGACATCCGTCACGCCCCCTCCCATAGACTTGCATTGAGGGTGTGGGGTGTGATGTCATGAGGGGGTGGGGCTATGACGTTACGAGCTCCCTGCGCCGACTCCAGCATTCGGAACAGCTTGTTCCAAACGCTGAGCAGCAGAGTACCCCTTTAAGGACTGTTTTAACACTAGTTTTAACTCAAGTCAAGAGACCTTAGGCTTGTGGAATGTAACATAACTCCATATATTGAAGTCTCTATTCCATTGAGATTTCTGTCTAGTTCTAGATGAAAGGTTGTAAGACTCATTGTTATTGCGGGATTTCCATGGTTTTCACATAACTATTGTGTGCAAAGAAATTGTTATGTTTTAGAGGGGCCCATAACAGGCCTCTCTATAGAACCTGAACATTGTTTATGTGTTGTGTCCATTAAGCCCATAGCCTCAATTTTTTTGATTGGTATTTATTTTTATTTTTTTTTACATTAGTGAAGTTCACCTTGCAGGATCATAAACATTATATTTTGATAGTTACGATGATTCTGCACGCGGCTCTACCAATATGTTTATTTATTTATAATTTTTTTGGGGAAACTGGGAAAAATAGGATTTTTTTTTCTAATAGGGGAGGGGCGTTTATATAATTAAAAATATTAAAATATATATATTTTTTATTTTACACTTATTTAGTTCCCATAGGGGACTTTTATATGCAATCACTAGAATGCATTTACTATTCATTGCTAAAATGCTAGTAAAGCTTGCAGGTAACTTAGTGATAAGCTAAAATGGCGGAGGAGGGTTCTTTTACCTTCCTCTGCAGCCCGATCGCCAACAGCCATCAGTAGATCGCTGATCACACTGTGCATTGCTATGCCATAGGCAGAGCATTATACAGTAAATACAATCTAATGATAATGTTTATGATCCCGCCCGGTAAACGGCATGAATGTAAAAAATATCAAAACACCCAAAATACCGATTTTTTTTTTTTCATCACATAATATATCAGAAAAAAATAACAGTAGGTTATTAAAAAGTCCTATAAAAACACAAATGGTTCCGATACAAACTACAGATTACGGTGCAAAAAATGAGCCCTCGCACATCCCAGTATACAAAAGGGGTCAGAAAAGAACAATTTTATGCATACCAATTTTGTTAAAAAAAAGTTAAAAAGTTAAGTTTTTTAAATAGAACAATAATAGAAAAACTAGATAATTTGGGTATCGTTTTAATTGCATTGACCATACATTTTATGGTAAAAGGTGTCATTGCAAAGTACATAATTATTTATTCCTTACGGTGAATGGCGTAAGTGGAAAACAATATCACAGTCCAAAATTGTAAATTGTTGCACACATTACATCAAAAAGTCACATATACATAAAAGTAATATCAATAAAAACTACAGATCATGGCGCAAAAATGAGCCCTTATACAGCCCCATAGACAAAAAAAAATAGAAGAGGAAGATTTATCAAAACCTGTGTAGAAGAAAAGTTGACCTGTTGCCCATAGCAACCAATCAGATCACTTCTTTAAATAAAAAATAAATAAAAAACTTTTAAAAATGAAAGAAGCAACTGGTCAACTTTTGCTCTGCACAGGTTTTGATAAATCTGCCCCATATAGGTCAGAACAGGGCCATTTTAAGAATACTTATTTTCTTAAAAAGGTTTACAGGGATACTCCGGCCCTGAGACATCTTATCCCCTATCCAAAGGATAGGGGATAAGATCAGTGGCGTTGCTAGGGTTGGTGTCACCCGGTGCGGTAGAAAATGGTGTCACCCCCATACCTACCCCCTCCCCCCAGAAAGTTTTTAGCCTGTTGTGACAGACACCACTGTTGTAGCGCATTGTGAGAAATTCCAGTATAATAATCAGATATACCAGTTGCCACAGAATAGGAAAGTGTTAAAGAAGTTTTCACCATTGAAATATACAGCTCCCAGAATTACTTAAAGGGGTACTCCACTGGAAAACATTTACTTTTATATCAACTGGTGCCAGAAAGTTAAGCAGATTTTTTAATTACTTCTATTTAAAATCTTAATACTTACAGTACTTATAAGCTGGTGTATGCTCCACATGAAGTTGCGTAGTTCTTTCCAGTCTGACCACAGTGCTATTTGCTGACACCTCTGTCCATGTCAGGAACTGTCCAGAGCAGGATAGGTTTGCTATGGGGATTTGCTCCTACTATGGACAGTTCTTGACATGGACAGAGGTGTCAGCACAGAGCACTGTGGTCAGACAGAAAATAAATTAAAAAAGAAAATAACTTCCTGTGAATCGCTTATACAGCAGCTAATAAGTACTGGAAGGATTAAGATTTTTAAATAGAAGTAATTTACAAATCTGTTTAACTTTGTAGCACCAGCTGATTAAAACATTTTTTTTCCAGTAGAGTACCCCTTTGAGCAGTGGTGAGGTTATGCTGGGAGTTGTAGTTTCACTGACCTAACTGTAGAACGGACAAGTGACTACAGGACACAGAGAGGAGAATGTACAATGATATCAGTGACTACAGGTGGCGTCTTCTCTATAGTCTTCCCTTATCTAATTCAGATGGTACATACCGCCAGGACTTGTTCCAGCTAAAACTTCTCTCTGCAGAATGTGACGCCCAGATGACTCCTCACTATGTCAGCGCATTCTCATCCTCTATATGAAAACAATTATTATTATAAACCTGCCAGACACTGTATCCTCTAAATATAATACTACTATACACTATACTCTTTGATTATAAACCTTCCATACACCATACCCACTGAATATAAAGCTACCACACACTGTACATTCTGAATATTATACCAACACATACTGTGCCCTCTGAATATAAATCTGCCACATACTGTACCCCTGAATATAATACTATCACATACTGTACCCTCTGAATATAAATCTGCCACATACTGTACCCCTGAATATAATACTATCACATACTGTACACTCTGAATATAAATCTGCCACATACTGTACCCCTGCATATAATACCGCCATACACTGTACCCTCTGAATATAATCCTACCACACACTGTACATTCTGAATATAATACCAACACATACTGTACCCTCTGAATATAAATCTGCCACATACTGTACCCCTGAATATAATACCGCCACACACTATACCCTCTGAATATAATACTACCACAAACTGCGCCCTCTGAATATAATACTACCACAAACTGCGCCCTCTGAAAATAAATCTGCCACATACTGTACCCTCTGTATATAAATCTGCCACATACTGTACCCTCTGTATATAAATCTGCCACATACTGTACCCTCTGAATATAAATCTGCCACATACTGTACCCTCTGAATATAAATCTGCCACATACTGTACCCCTGAATATAAATCTGCCACATACTGTACCCTCTGAATATAATACTACCACCCACTGCACCCTCTGAATATAATACTTAGAGATGAGCAAACTACAGTAAATTCAACTCGTCACAAACTTCTCTGCTCGGCAGTTGATGACTTTTCCTGCATAAATTAGTTCAGCTTTCCGGTGCTCCCGTGGGCTGGAAAAGGTGGATACAGACCTAGGAGACTCTTTCCTAGGAATGTATCCACCTTTTTCAGCCCACCGGAGCACCTGAAGGCTGAACTAATTTACGCAGGATAAGTCATCAACTGCCGAGCCGAGAAGTTCGTGACGAATCGAATTTACTGTAAGTTCGCTCATCTCTAATAATACTACCACAAACTGCGCCCTCTGAATATAATACTACCACAAACTGCGCCCTCTGAATATAACGTACCCATACAGTGCACCCTCTGAATATAATACTACCACCCACTGCGGCCTCTGAATATAACGTTGCCATACAGTGCACCATCTGAATATAATACCACAACCAAAGTAACACCCCTCAACATCCGTTAGCTGATGCTATTACCACGGGAGGGGGGTATTGGTGGTGTTGCTAGTGGATGATGGGGGTGCTACTACTGGGGAGGTGTTGCTGGAGGATGATGAGGGTGCTACTGGCCATCCCCCCTGGCAGTATCACCCCCATCATCCATCGGCAGGATCATCCTCCTGGCAGGAGCACCTCCATCATCCACCATCAGGATCTGTTGATGGAGGTGCTGCTGGGGGGGGGGGGGGGTGTTGCTGGTGGATGATGAGGGTGCTACTGCCAGGGGGGGAGCATTAGGTAGGCAGCAGTGCCCCCACATTAGGTAGGTCGCAGTTTCCCCACATTAGGTAGCATCTATTCCCCACATTAGGCAGCATAGATTCCCCACATTTGGTACCAGTTCCCCCACATTAGGTAGGTACCAGTTACCCCACATTAGGTAGCAATTTCCCCACATTAGGTAGCACAGATTCCCCACATTAGGTAGCAATTTCCCCACATTTGGTAGCACAGATTCCCCACATTAGGTAGCATAGACTCCCCACATTAGGCCGCAGGTTCCCTTGCAGGTTCCCCACAATGGGTCAGAGTTTCCCCACAATAGATCGCTGGTTATACCCCCCCCCCACCCCCCCCCCCACACACACAACAAAAAAAACACATACAACACAGAGAGACAAACACACACACACACAGTCAGAGAGACACACACTCACAGACAGACACACACACACACACAGAGTCGCACAAACACACACACACACAGAGTCACACACTCAGAGAGTCACACAAACACACACAGTCACATACACACAGTCACACACAAGCATAGATAGAGACAGAGAGACAGACATACAAACTCACCCATCCAGCGCAGCGCTCCTTCTCACCGGGCGCCGTGCGAGTGACGTAACTCACGTCCTCCTGCGCGGCCGTGCGGTGTGACGTCAGGCCGGCGCAGACGTGGGAGCGGAGGACGGGCACAGTGCTGGTGAAGGTGAGGGGGGGGTGTGATGACGGTCGGGCGCACAGTGAAGGTGAAAGAGGGGGTTTGCTGACGGATGGGAGGCCGGTCGGGCACAGATGAGGGGGGTGTCTGTGTAGCTGGGGAGGGGGAGGGGAGGGGTGCTGCGGAGCGTCTTGGTGTCACCCCATTGGGTTGGTGTCACCCGGTGCGGGCCGCACCCCCCGCACCCGGGTCGCAACGCCACTGGATAAGATGTCTCACCGCGGGGGCCGTCACGCCCCCTCCCATAGACTTGCATAGCGGGGGGTGATGTCACACGGGGGCAGAGTCGTTATGTCACGAAACTCCGGCCCCATGGTCGCCACCCGGCTGTTTGTGAGCGGGCACCGCGGTGTGCAGCTCAAGCAGGTGGGTGGCGAATACAAGATTGTGGGGGTCCCCAGCGGCGGGACCCCCGTGGTGAGACATCCCCTATCCTTTGGATACTGTTTCTTTATTTTTTTATAGTACTATATAGGTATCATTTAATCTAATTGATCCACTGAATAAAGAGAACATGTCAGCTTTACTATAAAGTGCACTGGATAAAAACGACACCCCTTTTCCCCCGAAAAATAATATGTACATATTTTTGCTGTGCATTTTATGGTAAAATGAATGGTGTCAGTACAAAGTGCAATTGGTGCTGCAAAAAAACAAGCCTTACATAGCTGGATGGAAAAATAAAAAAGGCGAGGAGCCTCAATTCTCAGACCTGCTGTGCCCTTAAGGGGTTAATCTGGGCCACTTTATATACTGTACAGAACCCTAAAAAAAGCTCCTGTATTCTATATGACTTTTCTTTAGATCTAAAGACTTGCAATACATGTATTAGTTATCTGAAACAAAGTATAATTGTAACTTTACGGACTGCAGTCCATGGATATATTTATTAGTACTGACAATGTTTCCCAACCAGGGGGCCTCCAGCTGTTGTAAAACTACAACTCCCAGCATGCCTAGATAGCCAATGGCTGTCCGTCATATGAATGGGCCCTAAGAGATTTCTATAATTCTATGCGTCTTTCTCTGCTAATAGTATATTTCTGACTGTAAGTGATTTTTTTTGTTGTTCTATCTCTTCAGCTGATCGAGAATGTCAGAGATGGAGATGAAGCTGCGGAAGATGCTGGAGCTGCTACACGAGGAAAGCGCAGTGAGTACAGCCCCGGGGCTCTAACCGGGAATGTCTGCAACCATTCACCCAGGCTTGTCAGAGGGGCCAGACTACTCCCCAAAAGGGAAGTTTCGACCAATCTGCAGACAACTGTTTCGGGGTGTTTGCCCCTCGTCAGTACAGAGCAGGGTGATCTGGCTTGGCTGTAGTGAGAGGCCTGAGGCTTTAAACGGGGTCAGTACTTTCCTCAGGGAGAGGACACCTCTTCAGGTGTAACGGAGGTGTAAACTGAGGAAAGTACTGACCCCGTTTAAAGCCTCAGGCCTCTCACCACAGCCAAGCCAGATCACCCTGCTCTGTACTGACGAAACAGCTGTCTGCAGATTGGTCGAAACTTCCCTTTTGGGGAGTAGTCTGGCTTGGCATAAATCCCATTCAGCTTTTTATATTCCTTAACAGGAGCTAAGATGATACCAGGGAACATTACCTGAAAAGGTTGTGTAATGAGCTGCTTTGCATATTCCCCTACCCAGAATGCCTGCGGAGTGCTAATTGGCCTAACCTGAATCTCCGTTACACCTGAAGAGGTGTCTTCTCCCTGAGGAAAGTACTGACCCCGTATATATATATATATATATATATATATATACACAGTGGTCCCTCAAGTTACAATATTAATTGGTTTCAGGACGACCATTGTATGTTGAGACCATAACTCTTATTAAAGATAAATAAGTAGATAACTAATAGAGATATAGCAAGTCCTTACATATAAAAGTAATAAAGATCTGCTGAGAGCTGTAAATCACTGTCTATGTCAGCATTTCCCAACCAGGGTGCCTTCAGCTGTTGCAAAACTACAACTCCCAGCATGCTGGGATTTGTAGTTTTGCAACAGCTGGAGGCACCTTGGTTGGGAAACGCTGGTCTATGTAGAAGACAGGAGCTTCTTCAGGGTCCTGTACAGTACACGCAATGTCCTAAAAATGGAGCCACCCTCACCTGGTGTCCAAAGGAGCAGCTAACCCTGCACAGATAAAGAGTACAGAACATGTAATACCTCCCTGTACTGTAGGGGGCACTACCAGACACCAGTCAGTGCATGTACTTCAGTAATACAGGTAAAGAGTACAGAACATGTAATACCTCTCTGTATTGTAGGGGGCGCTACCAGACACCAGTCAGTGCATGCACTTCAGTAATACAGGTAAAGAGTACAGAACATGTAATACCTCCCTGTATTGTAGGGGGCACTACCAGACACCAGTCAGTGCATGCACTTCAGTAATACAGGGGTTTTACCAGTGAATGCCTATTCTGGTATGTTCTTCCAGCCATTGACACGTTTCACAGATCTGGACTGTCCTTAGCATTGTATGTTGAGTCTGGTTTCAAGTTACAATGGTCCAGAAAACACCATTGTATGTTGAAACTATTGTATGTTGAGGCCATTGTAAGTTGAGGGATCACTGTGTGTGTGTGTGTGTGTGTGTGTGTGTATATATATATATATATATATATATATATATATATATATATATATTGGCTGAGTACCCGGCCTTGCCCGGTCTTCCTACCTAAACATTGGGGAAGAGAAAAAAAGCAACAATGACACTGTGGTCCTCCCATCCCGACCCCACACTAACTATTATTTTGGACAGTCGCCAGGATGTTTCAAAGTCCCCGGCAATCTCTACAGCCAGAGACTAACGTGATCTGGAGATGTACTGGAAGTCCCAAAGACATGGATAGGACTTCAACCCCCAAAAATCTATTAGATGTATTTTGCTGGCTCTTTGCTTCATTGCAGACCATGAAATATCCTTTGTGACTTGATACATTTTACATTGGTTTACATTGCTTCTAGCAATCAACTAATACCTAAAGAGTTAAGTAACATTGCATTTACATTACATATAGGGGGCTATCTACAGGATACTTTCTATAAACCAGAGAACTGCTGTGTAAGAGCGGTTCCTGTTCTGGAAACCAAGCTCATCCATTACATGGTCAACCACTCCTTTGCATGGCCAGCAGATAGTTCTACATGCCAGCTTCTGAAAAACATTATTTATTTTTGTTATTATTATTTATCAACCTCTTTGGGACGCAGGGTGTACCTGTACGCCCTGCGCCCGCTCATACGATATAAGGCGGGGTCACTCGGCTAACAGTAGCCGGGACTTATGGCTAATACCAGACATCACCGATCGCGGTGATGTCTGGTATTAACCCTTTAGACATAGCGATCAAAGTTGATCGCCACATCTAAAAAATACATCCCGGCAGCTTAGTCGGGCTGGTCGGGATATGCAAAAAAACTTTACAAAAAAAGTGTAGGGGGAGTGCTACTAAGATATAACTTTTATTGTTACTTATTAAAATTACACCATTCTAGTGATTGTGAACTATCACCATCTAAAAAAGATTGATTCACAGGATCCACTAAAGGTTACCACCTGTCTGGTGGATTTATCATATATTCAGAGCGCCACCTGTCTGGTGGTTATCATAGATTCCTATATATATATATATTGTTCTCTACGCATTTCTACCCTAGTTTAGGGTGTCATCAGGAGAACTTTATACATGCAAAGGTCTCAATGTATAGGATTAACACATATGAAAAAGAGATAACAATAGCATCACTCAGTATGTATGAACATGAATCAATATGGCACCCCGATACTAGGTGCCACTGTACGGGTGTAATCGGTCACAGCGGATCCAGGAGTAAGTAGGCATATCAGTCCTTAGTCAAGCTCCCGGTACTGTCCGCTGATGTGAAAGCCAATTACAGGATCCCGGTAGGTGCGCAAACCCGCAATAGCGGGGAGCCAGTGTCAGTCTCACCGGCTTCTGCGCGCTCACCACCATGATGGTCGGGCTGGTCGGGACCAACCGCAGTGTCCCGATCAGTTGAGGACACGTGACGAGGGTCCCTACCTTCCTCCTCCATGTCCGATTGGCGATTGATTGCTTCAAGCCTGAGATCCAGGCTTGAGCAATCGACTGCGGATAACTCTGATCAATGCAATGCTATGGCATAGCATTGATCAGTGCTGGCAATCAATGTACTGCATGTTATAGTCCCCTTTGGGTCTATAAAATTGCAACAACAAAAAAGTTAAGAAAGATGATTTAATCCCTTCCTAATAAAAGTTTGAATCACCCCTCTTTTCCCATTTAAAAAAATAAACTTTGTAAATAAAAATAAATCTAAACATATATGGTATCGCCGCGTGCGTAAATGTCTGAACTATAAAAAATATATAATTAATTTAACCGCACGGTCAATGGCGTACACGTAAAGAAATTCTAAAGTCAAATAGCTTATTTTTGGGCACTTTTTATACCATAAAAAATGAAAAAAAAGCGATCAAAAAGTCCGACCAAAACAAACTTCAGATCACAGTGCAAAAAATTAAGCCCTTATAGGGGTCAGAAGATGACATTTTTAAACATATTCATTTTCCTGCATGTAGTTAAGATTTTTTCCAGAAGTACGACAAAATCAAACCTATATAAGTAGGGTATCATTTTAATCGTATGGACCTACAGAATAATGATAAGGTG
Organism: Hyla sarda; assembly: GCF_029499605.1. Lineage (NCBI taxonomy): Eukaryota > Metazoa > Chordata > Amphibia > Anura > Hylidae > Hyla > Hyla sarda. The sequence continues at coordinate 64,428,415 of NC_079189.1, forward strand.
TCATATTTACAGAAAAATGTACTGTGTAGAAGCGGAAGCTCCAAAATTTACAAAATGGTGTTTTGTTTTGCTTTTGGATTATTTTGTCGCACAATGATTTTATTTTTATTTTTTTTCGGGGGGGGGGGGGGGTTTGCTGTAGATTTTTGGGTAAAATTACTCTTGTAATTACAAAGTAGAATTGGTGGTGCAAAAAAAATAAAAAAGCCCTCATATGAGTCAGTAGGTGCAAAATTGAATTGAAAGGGTTATGATTTTTAAAAGGTGAGGAGGAAAAAAGTCCCCAAGGGGTTAATATTACTAATAATAATAGTCATTGTTTGTGGATATATACATACATCCTTTATAATATATTTTTATTTTGTATATTTATTTTTTGTAAACAATGACTTGGCTGCGGTATAAAAAAAGACTGTACTCCCCTGGTGCCAATCCCCCACCATTCCTGGTCCCCACTGCTTTGCTCACAGCTGCTGCCAGTGATTGGCTGAGCGGGCACTTCCTTGTGCTGTGCAGTGGGGACAAAGCAGAGCATAAAAGTAATATAAGCATATTGCACAGTGTTTTTAGCTTGACATCATGAGCTAAAAGACTGACGGAAAAAAAAATCCTGGAATACCCCTTTAAACGCTATTACTAGCAGCGGATTTCCCGCTGCGAGTTACGCTACAATTCATTTCAATGGGTCCGCGGACAGTCCGCAAATTTGACACTATTGTGAACCGTCTGTGGACTCATTTAAGTCAATGGTAGCGTAACTCGCAGCAGGATTCCCGCAGCGTGCAGCCCGCTGCTATGAACGCACGTACAGTATCCTGACCAGATTTGATGCTCAGGATTTGTAGCTGCAGATTAGAAGCTGTGCTCAGTCATTTAGTTTACATTGAAATCTGCAGCAGCAACCCTATAAAGATGAGAATAGTTTTTTCCTGCCGCTACAAGACAAAAAATGCATAATGGGCCATCTATAATAAACAGGTTTGACCACATTTACCTGCCTAATAAATAAAGGGATATATCATAAAGGGATGGTTCTTGAGTATTTAAGCTTTATTTCACAACGTGTCTCTTAAGCTTAGTTCACACAACCGTTGTGCTACCACCCTATTCAAGTCCAAAGGATCAGTCGGGACTCGGCAGTATCAATTGTGCTCCAACCCGTTTAGGGTCTGTTTGAATGGAACAGACCCCAACTGACACCACCGGGTCCCAACAGATCCCATTGACTTGGATGGAGTCCATCAGGTGTCTGGTATTTTAGGGGAGTTCATCGGAAAAAAAAATACTGTATGTCCGATCTTTTTTTTCTCCACTCAACACCAGTTCTTTCGATGGACTAAGCAAAGGATCTTCCTTTATTGGAGCATAGCGTTAGTGTGAACTGAGCCTTAGTGTCTGTTGGAGTGGCAGTCATCACCCATAGGCTCCCATTGTTAATTTGTTAGTTGGATGACTCTCTATAGAATAGTGCTGTCTACTACACTATTCTATATAGCAAATAAATGGAAAACTGAGGCCAAAATGGAATCCTTATTTTGTACCACCCAAAAGGAGAGAAAAATGACGCTCCATGGGGTAATGGAGGCCACTGTATGTCTACATTCTTATACACAGGGAGCTTTACAGATGCGTATGGTTAGCATGCCGTGCGAACGCAGTAAGTTGGAGTAAGTTGGCAGCCGGGCTGTGTAAATTGTTTTCTTCTGCGTGTGTTCACCAGCAGAGATGTATTTTAATTCAATAACCCCATATAAACATGTTTTTAGCCAAATGTTGTTTTTTCCCCCCCTAATTGTTTCAGAAATAGAACATTAACAATAGTTTTGGAATAATGCAGTAAATAACTCCAGACTACAGGGTCTAACCCAAGTCACCTGTTTTAGGTTTACCCCCATTAAACGTCTCCAGCTCGGCCGAATCTTCCATGAGAGAACGACTGCGGGAAAAACTAAAAGCTGGAAGGGTAAGACGTCTGTGATTTTAATGTGATTTTTGTTTGTTTATTTATTTATTTTGGACTGTCAATCCGTAAAAAATAATCCTTATTACGTAAATGGTAGATCAATGTGTGTCAATGGAAGAGCGACTTTTTAATGCTCTATTTAGGGATGTGTTTCCCAACCAGTGTGCCTCCTCCTGCTGCAAAACTACAACTCTCAACATGCCCAGACAGCCATCGGCTGTCCGGGCATGCTGGGAGTTGTTGTTTTGCTACAGCGGGAGGCACACTGGTTGTGGAAACACTGATTTAGGGTAACAGAGCAGATATTGGAGCAGTGGATCTGACCATGTATTGCTATATTTTTCAGTTCCATGCTCGACCACTAGAGGTGCTGTTTTACAGAATGACCTTGTTATTGGGAAGATGGAACTTAAAGAGGTTATCCAGGAATAAAAAAACAGAGCATGTTTCTTTAAACATCCAGGTTGGGTGTGGTGTTGCAGCTCAGTTCCATTGAAGTGAATGGAGCCAAGTTGTAAAATTACACTCAACCTGGAGACAGACAGGCAGGGGCGGATCCAGAGTCTAGTCTCTGGAGGGGCACTATCAGAGTATCGTACGGTTGTCGACATGCCCCCTCCCTTAGACTTGCATTAAGGGTGCATGGTGAGACATCACAAGGGGCGCGGCTGTGACCTCACAATCCCTGCACCCCGCACCTAGAGTTCGGGACAAAATGTTCTGAATGCTGGGAGTACCCCTTTAATTACGTAGCATAGTTCCCCCACACTAGGTAGGCAGCATAGTTCCCCCACACTAGGTAGGCAGCATGGTTTCCAAACACTAGGTTCTCAGCATAAAACCCCCACACTAGGTAGGCAGCATAGTTCCCCCACACTAGGTTGTCAGCATAGTTCCCCCACACTAGGTTGTCAGCATAGTTCCCCCACACTAGGTTGTCAGCATAGTTCCCCCACACTAGGTTGTCAGCATAGTTCCCCCACACTAGGTTGTCAGCATAGTTCCCCCACACTAGGTTGTCAGCATAGTTCCCCCACACTAGGTTGTCAGCATAGTTCCCCCACACTAGGTTGTCAGCATAGTTCCCCCACACTAGGTTGTCAGCATAGTTCCCCCACACTAGGTTGTCAGCATAGTTCCCCCCACATTAGGTTGTCAGCATAGTTCCCCCCACATTAGGTTGTCAGCATAGTTCCCCCCACATTAGGTTGTCAGCATAGTTCCCCCCACATTAGGTTGTCAGCATAGTTCCCCCCACATTAGGTTGTCAGCATAGTTCCCCACATTAGGTTGTCAGCATAGATCACCCACTTTAGGTTGGCAGTATAGTTCCCCCACAATAGGTTGGCAGTATAGTTCCCCCACATTAGGTTGGCGGTATAGCTCCCCCCACATTAGGTTGGCAGTATAGGCACCCCCACATTAGGTTGGCAGTATAGGCACCCCCACATTAGGTTGGCAGTATAGGCCCCCCCCCACATTAGGTTGGCAATATAGTTCCCCCCACATTAGGTTGGCGGTATAGTTCCCCCCACATTAGGTTGGCGGTATAGTTCCCCCCACACTAGGTTGGCGGTATAGTTCCCCCCACACTAGGTTGGCGGTATAGTTCCCCCCACACTAGGTTTGCGGTATAGTTCCCCCCACACAAGGCTGGCAGTATAATTCCCCCCACATTAGGTTGGCTGTATAGTTTCCCCCCCCACATTAGGTTGGCTGTATAGTTTCCCCCCCACATTAGGTTGGCTGTATAGTTCCCCCCCCCCCCACATTAGGTTGTCAGCATAGTTCCCCCCACATTAGGTTGTCAGCATAGTTCCCCCCCACATTAGGTGGGCAGCATAGTTCCCCCCACATTAGGTTGGCAGCATAGTTCCCCCCAAATACAGTGTATGGCTGGAGGCTGTATGTCTGTGCACTGCCCCACTTCAGTGCTCTGACCACCACTGCTCCGGTCAGGGGTCATGATCTACTGCTATGTTGGCAGTGTGTACCTGCAACATTGCATGTGCAGTGTGTTGTTATTTTGTGCATCAGTTTACACTGAAATCATGCACTGTACTAAGCCTTTATGCGCTTGCACTATTTTTTTTTTTTTCAAGTACTGTGCTTTATGTGCACTGGTTGGTGTGCTAAATATATTACTTGTACACCACTTTTTCTTTGCACAGGTTTTGATAAATCTTTGATAATGATATTTTGCCCCCTCTATGACTTTCTCATGACCCACTCCTCTGGAGATTGGTGTGTACGTGAGGGGTGTTTTTATGATCATCCCAGACCAGATGAAGTTTTAGCGCAGCCAAGTTACTTTCTTACGTATGTAGCCGACCAGATACTCTGGTTTATTTCATCCCTTCCGTGTGATTTGTTTCACGCTGTATAATAAGGAGAAGCGCTGTCAGATTTGATTATATGTTTACAGCTGAATGTAGGCACCAGGGCTGCATCACACCCAGCGAAGTGAAATGCGATCCTAGAAAATGTGTCCATTGCTCCAAGGTTTCTTCTTCGCTAATACTGAAATTTTATTCTGCAGTCTAAGGCAGAGAGTATACTCCAGCAAGAGTCCCCGGTCGCCTCACCGCGAAGCCTTACTAGGTCTAGTGCAAGGTTTGATGAAGAGGTGAGTACAGCAGATTAGTGTGGATTTCCATGTCCTAAAGTCAAATGCACATGCAGTAGTAATTCTTTCAATTTTTCACATAGATTTGTGCATAGAAATTTTCTCACACTTTCAGCCCAAAATAACGGGGCAGTTGAAAAGTGGTGCAAATTTAGGCACGGCGGGGGGGGGGGGGGGGGGGATGTTATTAAAACCAGTGTAGAGGAAAAGTTGCCGTATTCGGGAACCGTATTTAATGTATGTCTATGAGCCGACCGGAGTGAACCGCAGCCTCCGGTCGGCTTCGTTTTCGGCCGTATGCAGTTTCCCGACCGTAGGCAAAAACGCGGTCGACCACGGCTCATAGACATTCATTAAATACGGTTCCCGTATATGGCTGAGTGCGGGCACCGTGATTAAGCCCCGCCCCCCTCCTCCCGGCCGTATATGGGAACCGTATTTAACAAAACGTGGTGTGAACCCAGCCTTATTCTGGCCATGCTTGGCTAAAATTTACTCCACTTTTCAACTGACCCATTTTTTTTTTTATTTATTTATTTATTTTTTTTTTGTATAAAGCGTGAGAAAAAAAAAACATTGGCAACATATTTTTTTACATGGTTTAACTTGGCAGGTTAACAGCTTTTGGCGCACATGTGCCATATGTTTCTATTCATGTAAATGGAGCCTGTAGAGCACAGGGATGGCATTTTGGGAAGAAAAACCCATATACATTTTTAATGTGGTATAAACACTTTAACTGGTTACGTAACCTGACATCCACGTCATTGGTAGCGAGAGAACTCCTCAAATTACAGTAAGTACTGATCTGTTCAGGGCGTGTGTGTAAATCTGCTTAGATGTTTGTCTTATTGTCCCACAGCACGATATTATCCCTCTTCAGAGAGTAAAGGATGTAGAAGCTCAGCTGTCTTCTAGGGTACGACTCCGTGATGCTGTAAAGACCGTTCAGAAAAAATCCCATGTAAGAATTCATACCCACTCCCAGTATTAAAGGAATTGTCTGCTTTAGGAAATCCATTTTCATTTACTGTATTAGGGATATATGAGTTTATAGGGGACACCTCTATTTTAAATCCAAATCCCAAGAGTGTCTGTGGCCCTGGAGGACCTCTCCTGCCATGTATTAGACAGCCCATTGATTTGTATAAGCAATGTGTAATGCCTGAGTTATTCATGTTTTACTATTCTTATTTTTTCTGTTTGTAAAAAAAAAAAAAGGCCCCAAATGCTTTAAAATAATAAACATGCAGTTACTTACCTCTCAGATCTCGCTCTGATCCCCCATTCTGGCTCCCATCAGCACCCCAGTCTTTCTTTTGGAGCAGTCGTCACATGATCGCTGCAGCCAATCAGCAGCATTGGCAGTTACAGGACGTATTCTGGGCATCAGTGCCTCTGGCTGAGCCGTGGTGCCAATGGGAGTCCAACGGGGGATCAACATGAAATCGGAGAGTTAAAGGGGTACTCCGCTGCTCAGCGTTAGGAACAAACTGTTCCGAATTCTGGAGCCGGTGTGGGAGCTTGTGACATCATAGCCCTGCTTTCTCATGACGTCACGCCTCGCCCCCTCAATGCAAGTCTATGGGAGGGGGCGTGACAGCCGTCACGCCCCCTCCCATAGACTTGCATTGAGGGGGCAGGGCGTGATGTCATGAGGGGGCGCCGCCTCCAGTGTTCGGAACAGTTTGTTCCAAAAGCTGAGCAGTGGAGTACCCCTTTAAATAACAGATTGCTTATTATTTAAAAAACACGGATTACCCTTTTAAATCTTACCTGTCATGTGTAAATACTTTTGACTTGTCTAATATTTTGATTGGTCGAGGTCTGAGTATGCAAACCCCAACCGTTCACGAGAACGAGTCGGGAGTAGACTGTCTTCTCAGCTCACAGCTCAGCCTTTATTTCTCAGATTATTCTGTTTTATTGAAAGGTGAGCTGTTTTCTCACCGCGCTGTGTTATTTCCCAGTTCAGAAGCCGTTCCAGTCCCACTGAATGACCACATTGCCACGTCTATGACTCTCTATGTAGAGTGCGTTTGGTTAGGACAGAATTCACTCTATTCTATGTATGTCTAAGATGCTTCAATGAAAAGAATCCCATAGAGATACCCAGAAGACATACCACATACCACCTTACTCCTGGGCAGGCAATACAAATACAAAAGGGAGTGCTTCTTAAAAAATTGGAAGCCTTGTTTGTAGTTTATTCCACTGATGGGGTCTTGATGGTCCTAAATGGTCATAACGTCAACAGCCAACATCAGTATTCCCAAGTATTAATGAGATTGTGAACCGAATGAGTCCCCAAGACAGTGGGTGTGCTGTCCAGGAGTTATAGTGGTACCGCGTACTAGAATGGGAATGATTATAGACCCTTTGTGTTGACAGGGAACAGCTCTCTGAATTTGTTGATAATGATAAAGATTCTTTGTCCAGGTCATTTTCAGGGGCTGCTTAAAGGGGTACTCCACTGGAAAACTTTTTTTTTTTTTTTTTTTAATCAACTTGTGCCAGAAAGTTAAACAGATTTGTAAATTACTTCTATTAAAATATCTTAATCCTTGCGGTACTTATCAGCTGCTATAGGCTCCACAGGAAGTTCTTTTCTTTTTGAATTTCCTTTCTGTCAGACCAAAATGCTCTCTGCTGACACCTCTGTCCATTATAGGAACTGTCCAGAGCAGGAGAGGTTTGCTATGGGGATTTGCTTGTACTCTGGACAGTTCCTAAAATGGACAGTGGTGTCAGCAGAGAGCACTGTGGTCAGACAGAAAGGAAATTCAAAAAGAAAATAACTTCGTCTGTAGTAAACAGCAGCAGATAAGTACTGGAAGGATTAAGATAAATTAGAAGTCATTTTAGAAGAAGTTTAATAGAAGTAATTTACAAATCTGTTAAACTTTCTTCGTTCTTGATTAAAAAAAAGTTTTCCAGTGGAGTACCCCTTTAAGGCCCACAGTAAATGTATTGCATTGGTCACCCTACAGGTCCCGGATGGATATCCCACAGCTGAGGAATCTTTCAACTTCTTTACCTTAAACTTTGATCCTGAACCAGAAGCACAAGCTGGGCAAGAAGAAAAGAAATCCGAAAAACCTCACAGAAAGGAGGACAACAGGGACCCTGCATCAAGGGCTGAACAAGACCAAGCAGAGGAAGGGGAAGAAGGAATGGTGGGTTGTTTTTATATAGAGACATAGCAAGAAGTTTTACTCAGAGCCATCACCAGAGATATGATAGCATGTTCTGCTATATAGTGTCACTGCACATTGTATAGGTTAATTAGTAAAGTCATATGGCTTAGTCTAACATTGAAGGGTCTGTTATTATTTTTATTTATTTTTTGTATTTTGGAAGCAAATGACAATAAATAAAAAATCAATTCAAATATATTCATTACCCATAAAGGGTTGTCAATTTTTCCATGCAGGAAACGTCTGCCATGGAAATACTGATTTTCGGCATCTGCAGAAACAATGAACATGTTCATTGTTTCTGCGGATTCCACTGGAAAATGCATTGAAAAAGAAGACAGCGCACTTCCTAGTGCTGGTGAAACATACAGATTTGTGTAATGTCTGTCTGTTTTTTTTTTTTTTTTCACCAGGCGGTCATTTTGCTAATTTTCCGCCATGTAAACATAGCCTAATAAGTTGACCTGGGTGAACTCCAGCATTAGCAGCTTAATTAGATGACAAGGGGCAATGATCAGACACCACACTCTCAGCCAGAGGATTCATTGGATAGGCTGCATTACTGAATCACTTCAGTGTAGAATGGCAAGCCAACATAGAGCCAATTTCATAAAACAACATGGGCCTCATCTCCCTACGTGAAAGGAGATAAGAATTATTAGTACAAGACTTAAAGGGGTACTCCCACTCTAGACATCTTATCCCCTATCCAAAGGATAGGGAATAAGATGTCTAATCGCGGGGGTCCCGCCACTGGGGACCCCTGCAATATTTGATGCGGCACCCACCTGTTTGTTGTCCGGAAGCACTGGAGGGTCTAGGTCGCGACCACGGAAATGGAAGTCCGTGATGTCAGGACTCCACCCCCCTCAATGCAAGTCTATGGGTGGGGGTGTGGCAGCCGTCACGCCCCCTCCCATAGACTTGCATTGAGGGGACGGGGCGTGACGTCACACGGGGGGGCGGAGTCCTGACATCATGGACTTCGTTCCCGTGGTCGCGACCCAGACCCTCCAGCGCTTCCGGACAACAAACAGGTGGGTGCTGCATGCAATATTGCGGGGGTCCCCAGCGGCGGGACCCCCGCGATCAGACATTTTATCCCCTATCTTTTGGATAGGGGATAAAATGTCTAGGGTGGGAGTACCCCTTTAAAGACATTAATTATGTAACTTGTCTTAACAGGGTAAGGCGTAAGAGCTGTGTAAACCTACACAAAGTGCTTTATGGTTTATAGCATAAAATTCCTTGTTATAAAATGTAAGACATAGGTAGGTAGACCGACAGGTATCTAGAAATATTGATACATATGAAATGTATTGATAGATTCTATAATGTCTGATCTGTTGAGCTGTACCTGATCTTATCACAGACTAAATGTATCCCAAGGTTTTATAACACACTACAACATCTAAGAATTCAGGCCACGATAAACGGGCAGTCTCTAGGACGTAACATAAATTATGAGACAATAAAACTCTCACTCTTCTGATTGGATATGTGTTAACTCTGAAACAATTCACTTTTTAGAAGCAGAATTTACACATGGCGATCTGTATATACTGGTTTGTGGTTTTTTTCTGTAAATTTCTTTAATTTCAAAAAGAATAGGGGGGTGGGGGGGTTTGCAGTTTAATTGAGGGAGGGGCTGTATCCAAGCAGCAAAGCCAGGTTATGGCCAATGCTTGCTTTACCCACTATGGTGGAGAAGGTGGTCGTGGAGAAGTGTGCTAATTTCACATTGTTCTGACCAGCAATTATAAAGAAAACTATGTTTGCAGAATATTGTGCAAGCCAATAGGGCGGCCAAATCTTGTGATACCGTGCGGTACATGTGTGTTAATTTTCACACTGTCCTGACCAGTCATTTTAGAGAAAACTGTATCCAACAAAGAAATGGGAACCAGGCAGTGCAAGGGTTAAGGCAACTAGATGGATACAGCTGTAGTAGCCACTAAATGTGGTAGTGGTCATAAATACAAGTCTAAGGGGTGCTCAGTGTCTAAAACGAGCATGAAGGATAAAGCCAATAGGAGAAGGAAGAAAGACACGGCAACTCACCGGGTAGACGACTGTAAAGCTGTGAACAGGCTTTCACAACCTTGGTAAAGGAGGTAACCATGAACATGTCAGCCAAATTATACGGTATTCTGACAAACTGTTTCAGAGAAGATGATGTTTGTATAATTTTCTGCAATTCAATATGGCGGCCACACCATGTGACCAAAAGTCTTATAATGAACAATTCTGACTCGATTTATATAGCTGTAGTTTTAGCGGTTGTAGAGAAGAACATTTTTGAATATTGTGCGAAATTGCCACGATATCTAAGATGGCAACCTTACCATGTGACCTATGACCTCTATATTACATACGATTCTGCACAGCTCATGGGTCTACCACTATGCAATGTCTCATAAGTTTTGGATTTACAGTGCAGCAGATATAAGCATTTGAAATTTATGGAGGAATAATAATAACAAAATAATAATCTGAGACAAAACAATAGGTGTCCTGAGCAACTTCATTGCTTGGCCACCTAATAATAATTTCTGCAGTGCTTCTTTTAAAAGGGGTACTCCAGTGAAAAAAACTTTTTTTTTTTATCAACTGGTGCCAGTAAGTTAAACCGATTTTGTAAATTACTTCTATTAAAAAATCTTTATCCTTCCAGTACTTATTAACTGCTGTCTACTACAGAGGAAATTCTTTTCTTTTTGGAACACAGAGCTCTCTGCTGACATCATGACCACAGTGCTCTCTGCTGACATCTCTGTCCATTTTAAGAACTGTCCAGAGTAGGAGAAAATCCCCATAGCAAACATATGCTGCTCTGGACAGTTCCTAAAATGGACAGAGGTGTCAGCAGAGAGCACTGTGATCGTGATGTCAGCAGAGAGCTCTGTGTTCCAAAAAGAAAATAATTTCCTCTGTAGTATTCAGCAGCTAATAAGTACTGGAAGGATTAAAGGACATCTGCAGCGTTACAAACTCTTATCCCCTATCCTCAAGATGGGGGATAAGTGTTTGATCGCGGGGGGTCCGAACGCTGGGGCCCCTGGTGATCTCCTGTACGGGGCCGCAGCTCTCCCGTGCAGGGGGCGTGCCAGCCGCAGCATGACGTTCCAGCCGGCACGCCTCCTCCATACATCTCTATGGGAGAGGCGGGGAGGCAGCATTCGTGCCTCCCCGCATCCCCCATAGAACTGTATGGGGATGGGGAGGAGACGGGGCGTCACCGCCGACCTCTAGGTCGACGCTATGCGCCTTAGCGCTTATGGCGGCGCCCCGTTAGGGAGATCGGGGGGGGGGACCCAGCGGTCGGACCCCCGCGATCAAACACTTATCCCCTATTCTGTGGATAGGGGATAAGTGTAATGCCGCTGCAGTTGTCCTTTAACATTTTTAATAGAATGAATTTACAAATCTGTTTAACTTTCTGCCATCAGTTGATTTAAAAAAAAAAAAAAAAAAGTTTTCCACCGGAGTACCCCTTTAAGTTTACTTTCAAACGTTCTCACTTTGGTTCAGCCAGATATTCCTTCCAACGTTTGCTAAGCTCCACCCAGTTCTCTGTTCCTTGGTGCAAAATGCCACTATTTGGTTTACAGGGGTGTCCAGCTTTAGTCATTGCTTTTCATGGTGACTAAAGGATGGACACTCCTCAGTCATCTCCATGGCATCCTCAACCCTAAAGTTGGTTCTTCTTAAAGGGGCACTCCGCTGCTCAGCATTTGGAACAAACTGTTCTGAACGCTGGAGCCGGCAGCTCGTGACGTCATAGCCCCGCCCCCTCATGCTGTCACACTCCACCCCCTCAATGCAAGTCTATGGGAGGGGGCGTGGCGGCTGTCACGCCCCCTCCCATAGACTTGCATTGAGGGGGGGGGCGGGCGTGACTTCATGGGGGGGGGGGCTATCGTGTCACGAGCTGCCGGCTCCAGCGTTCGGAACAGTTTATTCGAAACGCTGAGCAGTGGAGTGCCCCTTTAACCTCTTTTGTTCATCTAAAAAAAATTGAATTTACAGGAATATATGTTCATTTAAGTGATGAAAAAATCTAAATGTTCATTGCTCTGCAAAGTAGATTGCCCCACCACATTCTTTTTTCCTTGAATTAGAAGGAAATTATTTAATTTCTTAAGGTTTCGTTATTACAGGAAGAAGAGGAGTCCTTGGTTCCTGAAGATGACCTGTTTCTCATTGACCAGACGGCACGTGACTTCATAGAGATGACGGCTGCTGAATATGAAGGATATCGCAGCCGGATCCAGAAAGAGAGAGACATTTTATTTATCCCAAGCTTTCGACCAGGTGACTGCTACATTTAGGATACAAATAAAGCAGATACATATATAATACAAGGTTTTTCACATTTGCCTTATTAAGGGAATTTTGAGTTGATAGAAATAAATCCCTAATTTCGAACCGTATTGAATTATTTGAGGCAGATGACATCTCTTTCCTTTGAGGACCCACTCTTTTAGTGCATTACTCTGACAGCCTATCCAAATTAAAGGACACTATGTGATGCCTTATCCTAAGAGGGTGGCGCTGCAGGAATATTAAAAACTCGCTGCAAACCCCCCCCCCCCCCCCCCCCATACGGATTACATCAGAATACTGAGGTCCTAACCTGGTAACAAAACATAATGTACAGATGCATGACAGGCTCTTTTGCATTAGTCCAGGTCACGTTAAGAATTAATACTCTTGTATGCTTCAATGTAAGCAGTCTTGAGAGCTACTATAATATGACTAGAAGGGGTACAAGGTGCTATTGAGGGAACCTACCTACAAGACAGAACAACATAAACTTTGACTCTTCTGCTTTTTCATGCAGTGCCTACCAGCCTAAAGGTCCCCGATAACATGCAACCAAGATATCTGGAAGATGAGGGTTTATACATTGGTGAGAAACCAAAAGTGTCCCGAACCAACCAAAATCTTTTGGAGAATCGGATGTTACAGCAAGATGAGGTACTAATATTTAAGCTTTTTTTTTTTTTTTTTAAGTAAAACATTCTCTTATTAGTTGCCATTCACATCTGCATCTAAACTTTGGTTTATATATTAACTTAAACCATTAAGCTTTGCCAGATCCATCATACAAAGCTGTATCTGCCATGAGGCAAGATGGATATCTTACCTCAGGTAGCAGGTTGCATAGTCCTCTAGCTTGGTCTATAGCATGGCTGTAAAGGCATACTGTTTAGGGTCTTCTGGAACACACACCACTCCCCTCCTCTCTCTCTCATTCTGTACTGTTGGCTTCAATGTTCGCCCCCCATTCCCCCCCCCCCCCCCATGGCATACAAATGACGGTCGGACACGAGATGTGGGTTACAAGGCAGTCAGTACCGGGAACACAATAATTATTTGGTAACTGTCTGACTATTATAAAGAGGTATACAGTACACTTTTACTCTGTACTTTGATATGCTTCAAATTTCTAAATGCAAACCTTTTTTATTTTATTTTTAATAGGGCATGGGAGGCATTTTAGTTTTCACCTTAAGCAGCAGAAAAGCTAGAACTGGCCCCTTCCATCTTACACCGGATACCAGTGTGCCTGATGGACCCTAATGACTTAAAAGAGGATTAGTTGGTGGTTCCATTGTGATGATCATATTGACAGGATGACTAGCAAGGAGTACTTTGCTATTATTCATCTTAAACCTGATGGAATTTGTATAAGAGGCTACAAGCAGACTATATGGCACAAATCTGAACATAGTCTTAGTTACAGGAGTGACTTGATCTATTGCGTGAAAGAGACAACAGGTCAAAGTTCGGATAATCTGATGTACAGTCGATGGATCCTATTTACAGACAAGAGGTGGCAAATGCTTGTCCTACCCGAGAATGGGGATTTGGGGCTCCTCGTTCTTGACAATAATGGGGTCAATAGGGATTGACTCTCACCTTACGCACTTTTATGCCCCGTCTTATTGATGTGTCGTAAAGAAGAATTAGGCTTCAATGATTTATATTTGCTAATTTTCTTTCATGATGTTTCTTTTTTTTTCTTTTATCTTAGGGAAAGAAATGGTTTGGTGATGATGGGAACATTTTAGCTTTGGCTAACCCTATCAAGGCCTCCCCTACAAGACCTCCAATATTCTTCCCTACCCACGAAGGCATAGACCCAGCCTTGGAGACCCATATACATAAAGGTACACAGAGAGCAGGAAAGATGCAATGAAGCTGATTTTATGACACGTACCGGCATTTGATCATATTATCTTCTCCCCCACGGACCCGTCTCTGCCGCTTCTCTCCCTGTGTAATTGATCTGCCCTTCTCTGTCTTTCATTTGTCTGTATCCCTTTGGGATATGATATTCACACTGGTAATTATAGCTCATTGTTTTTCTTCTGGATATATTACAGAAATATGACATTGCACTGACTTTGTACACAGGTTTTGTGGATTTGATTAGGTGTATCTCCTACGTAGAGCCCATGTAAACTATGTGCAGGATCTAAGCCAGTGTTTCCCAACCAGGGTGCCTCTAACTGTTGTAAACTACAACTCCTAGCATGCCCATGTCCTAGGTTATCCATGCCTGACCCATAATTTTAGCCTATGGGAAATGGGAGATTTAGACAGTGATGACATTCAGGTTATAATGATCACACAATATTATGAAATATACTCACACATATAGATGTACACACTTTCATCTCACAACAGCTTGAGTGGCTAATGCAATTGATCTATGCAACTTTTTCGACTTCATGTATTTTGTAAGAAACTCTTTATACGATTATTTATATACTTGTGTGCTTCAACTATCCTAGAAGAGTGGATTTTACTGATGATCTTATTGGACTTTATACATTTTTACAATTTGTCAGTTCAGTCTCTATCTATGTGTGACATATACAGTGATCCCTCAACTTACAATGACCTCAACATACAATAGTTTCAACATACAATGGTCTTTTCTGGACCATTGTAAGTTGAAAACCAGACTCAACATACAATGCCAACTTGAACAAAGACAGTCCAGATCTGTGAAACTTGTCAATGGCCAAGAGAACTGACCAATCAGAATGGGCAATTTACTAGTAAAACACCTGTATTACTGAAGTGCATGCACTGACTGATGTCTGGTAGTGCCCCCTTCAGTACAGAGAGGGATTACATGTTCTGTACACTTTACCTGTACCAGGGTTACCTGCTCTTTTTGGACACCAGGTGAGGGAGACTCCATGTTACTTTTTTTTAGGACACTGTGTGTACTGTACAGGACCCCGAAGAAGCTCCTGTCCTCTACATAGACCAGTGTTTCCCAAGCAGGGTGCCCCCAGCTGTTGCAAAACTACAACTCCCAGCATGACCGGACAGCCAACGGCTGTCCGGGCATGCTGGGAGGTGTAGTTTTGCAACAGCTGGAGGCTCCCTGCTTGGAAAACACTGACATAGACAGTGATTTACAGCTCCCAGCAGACCTATTTTTTGGATGACATTTTGGGGCTTTAGAACCAATTACCAGGTTTCCATAGAGTTCTGGTTTCAACATACAATGGTTTCAACATACAATGGTCGTCCTGGAACCAATTAATATTGTAACTTGTGGGACCACTGTACATGTACAAAAACATACAGGTGCATGTGTTGAGACCATACTATTTTCTGTCATATACACCAAATTTGAACAAAAAAGTAGACTGCATGATGTTAAAAACATATGTAAAAAACTATTTTATAGTAGTATGATACCCATATTGGCTAACAAGAAAAAAAAATATAGTGGCAAGCTTTAAAAGCACATAGGTCTCTTCTATACATAGGGAAGGAAAAAAAATCGAACTATTACTTCTACATTTAACATTTAAAGGACATCTGCAGCGTGATTAACACTTATCCCCTATCCACAGGATAGGGGATAAGTGTTTGATCGCGGGAGGTCCAACCGCTGGGACCCCCCTGTGATCTCCTGTACGGGGCCGCGGCTTTCCCGTGCAGGGGGGGCGTTGCAGCCGCAGCATGATGTTACAGCCGGCACGCCTCCTCCATACATCTCTATGGGAGAGGCGGGGAGGGCAGCGTTCGTGCCTCCCCCAATAGAACTGTATTGGGACGGGGAGGAGACGGGGCGTCACCGTCGACCTCTAGGTCGACGCTACGCGCCTTAGCGCTCACTATGAGCGCTAATGGCGGCGCCCCATTAGGGAGTTCGCGGGGGGTCCCAGCGGTCGGACCCCCCGCGATCAAACACTTATCCCCTATCTTGTAGATAGGGGATAAGTGTATATTGCGCTTGCAGTTGTCCTTTAAACAAATTTTCTATGAGCCATCTAGGAATTTTGTTCCTAAACTGCTAAATCTAAATCTGTCATCTTTAATTCTGTCTTAGCAGACTATACAGCACTGTGTATATCATATTAAAAGGTTATCAGTGTAGGCTAGGGTTGCCACCTTTCCCTCAGAAAAATACCGGTCGTGGGTGTGGCTATGTGGGGTGGAGCTAAAAAAAAAAAAGGGGCGGGGCCGATTGCACAGAAGACGAGGGATCAGGGGTTTAAGAAAATGTCATGGGGGATGGGGGGGTAAAGAAAATGTCATGGGGGATGGGGGGGTAAAAGAAGAAAATGTCATGGGGGATGGGGGGGGGGTAAAGAGAAAAATGTCATGGGGGATGGGGGGGGGTAAAAGAAAATTGGCATGGGGGATGGGGGGGGGGGAAAGATTATGGCATGGGGGATGGGGGGGGGTAATGGGGGGGGGGGGGGGGGGACCGAACGGGCTGGGGGGACTGGGGGGGTGGGTAATGATTGGGGGGGGGGGGG